>NC_081218.1:15199135-15499135 GCF_902713425.1 Acipenser ruthenus
ATTTTTTATTTTTTATTTTAAAAAAAACATCAGTTTGGAGTTTTATTCACCAGAGATTTATACTTTTGTCAAAGTGCTGCTATTTAAGAAAACATTATTTTATCTTTTCCTTTTTTAGTTTGGAAACGAGAGTCTGAGCATGAAATTGGAAGAAGAGATGAATGAAAATAAAAATGTGAACAACAAGTATGTGATTTCTGAGATTATAATGTCTTAATAGTGACATCAAATACCATATAATGTTGCGGCAAAAAAGTTAGAATCTGCAAATGTTTGCAAATACTGTATACTGTAAATCTAATATTGAATGGTGTTATCCCTGTTCTTTACAGAAATCTGGCCACCAGACACTTGTGTAATCTGCTAAAGGAAACGTTTGACAGATCAGGAGAGAAAATGAATTTATGTAAGTAAATATAAAATCTAATTTGGGAAAAGCCTTTAAAGCTGTACAATACTACTTTAAATTAACTCTTTGATTGCTCATTAACGTAATAACTGTACTGTTTTTATGAAATCATTAGACCAGTATTTAGTATGTATATTTTCAATTAAGAACTAAACCAATGATCAATTTATACCTTTATACCTTTAAATAACATTTTTGTTTGAATTTTAGATGAATCAGAGAGAGAAGAAACACATCACCTGCTTATTCAGAATAACAAGGACATCCAGGTAAAAAATCCCCTCTTCTTGAGAATAAAACAACTCATAATAACAGTTTAATTGTACTTTAATTGTACTGTGTTTGTAAATGATATATCCATATGATTTTGTTTCCAGAGGATGGTACTGGCATTTGATGGCCTTCAAATCCAAGCTGAAAATGAAAGAAAGGAGATGAAGATTAAATGTGAGTTTTAAACTGATTAGATCATTATTACTGTGTGTGGAAAATTTAACAAGTGTATAACCGATAAACAACCACTATTTTTCAGTTCTTGTTGATCACTTTAATTAGTTAAAGAGTTTTTCTATATAGTACTGGAGCATCCTGGGAGGATATGTGTGGAGAGGAATGGATTTCATTGAAATAATCTGACGCCTTTATTTTATTTTTATTTTTTTTTATTTTTAAGTAAAAGAGAGTAAACAGCAGAGTGAGGAACTCAGAAGGGAATGTCACACAGAACTGAGGAAGAAACAAGAACAGGTTTGTCCCTGAAATGGCTTTATGACACTTTTTCATAACACCTAGAAATACAGCTGCGGTTCTTTTTTAAACGGTTTTGCTTGTATGATTGGCAACTGGTGTGCAGCATTGTGCAAATAAGCAAACCTATATTAAAGGCTGACATTGTATCTGCAGTAAAGATTTGTGAAAGCCCTCAATATGCACTTATTAATGTACGGTAGATATTTATTACTTCATTGAAAACCGTGAAGGAAAAATAAATACTAGAGACATACATGTTTATAGCCATAGTCATAGTACACAACCCTGAATAAACATGAACATGCAGAATACTGCTTCTTTAAAATGTATAACGTTTGTTTCAGATATTTAAAATAATGTAATTTATTTACAGGTGTTGCAGCTTAAGCAGAAGTATGATGAAAAAGAAAATGAACTTCAGCAAATATGGCTTCATTTTCAAGAAACAAAGCAGAAATATGAGCAGCTAGAAGAAGCAGCAAGTAAATATTAAGTTGGATTGTTTTAATATTAAGTTAGGGATTTAACTTGTCAATATGTGTTTTTATGGGAGAAAGGTTGTCCACATGGTCTGAGAATCGGAATTCCTGAACAATAATGAAACTTATTTTTCATTGTCAGGGAAACAATATAATGAGCTACAAGATTCGCATAGAAAACAAGAGGTGCTTTTAGATAAACAGGAAAAAGCAGAAAACTCCCATAAAAAAACCCAGGTGTGTGAGAACATCTTTTAAAACTAGAGTAAACATGTGGGGGTTCAGGGGATGTTGTTTGTTGGACAAGAGATAAAGAGTTTGCTGGTAATGCTAAGTTCGTAACTCTATTTAGGAACATCAGAAAGTTCTCGAGACAATATTAGAAACTAAAGAACGAACACTTGGGCAAGTAATTGTGGAGAAAGACGCAGCCATGGAAGAGCTTAATAAAATGAAAGAATGTCAGGCAGCAGCGATTAAGAAGCTCCAGGATACAATACAGAGTTTAGAGACATCCCTTACAATGGAGAAACTAAGGTAAAAATGGCACACTTGGAAATGATGATTTTGTCACAAACACTTTTTGACAGTAGGAGACATGTTTTTCAGAATGAATGCTTCTCTCGTGTTTATGAGTACTATACACTACAGTTTTGTTTTAAACCTTCCAATTCCTGGCATATGATACTGATTTATTAGATACCTTGATATCCTTCATATTGATGGATAGGATGTTACATATCATGTTTTTATTCATTATGGTTTAAATTAAACAAAACATGCTCTGTTTTCCTATTATTCTCAATAATATTGTTTGTACAGGTCAGAAGAACTTGACAAGAATTTAAACAACATGTCAGTGGAAGCAAATAAAATAACTTGTGAATTAGGTAATCAGAAACATTTATTTTCAAAGGTTGCTACATTTATCTCTGCAATGGCTATACTTCTATTGACTTATGTTTACTTATGTGTTTTAGGAGCAATAGAAGAACACAAAAAAGAGAAAGAAAAGGAAATCAAACAGCTTACAGATGAACTGGTAATGCTCCATACATTTATTGTGTTATAAACTATGATTTTTGTCAGAGCATTTCCTTGGATTTCAATTATTTATGTAATGATTCCATTTTAAATTAGTCTACCTGTGATATATTTATTGATTGTTAAAAATGAAATAGTATTTTCTTTATGAAACAGATTTAATTTGTTTCAGCATATTCTAGATGTAGTTTTATTTGACAGCCTTTCATGAAACATTGCACATTGTAGGGATCACCTTGTTCAGCTTTTCCTCATCCAATTGTTTTGGCACACTGTTTGAAAGTGCCGTATGTTCAATCGTTGCTAGTTTATTTTTTCAAGTGGAGTATATGTTGATTATTATAGCATTAGAGAATGTTCTAAGATAAATATGCGTATATTGTGTATCTCCTTCATAGGGAATTGCTAGACAGTCCATAACTGTGTTAGAGGAAAAGTTTAAAAATGAAGAGAAAAAGGCTAGGAACCTGATAACTGAACTGGGGGTCAAAAACACAGCACTATGTGAACTAAAGGTCTGGAAACCTATCAATTTTTTTTAAATATTTTTTTACAATATACTGTAACTGTACTGTACAGACATTTTATAACACTTTAGTCATGTTTCATTGGCATGTGCGAAAAGCAGTATAGCTATATATTCTTTATCACAGTATAAAACAAATCATCCCTTATCTACAGTACGGTCTGTTTTACTGTGTCATTCTTTTTACTTTAGGAAGCAGTTGAGCTTCTTTCAGATGTGAAAGGTAACCTTGAGAAGGATGTAGAACAGCTGCAGAAAGATCAGGAAGGGTTAAAGCATGTTGTACAAAAAAAAGAGGTTTGTTTCCCTACTTGCACCAAGTAAACTTCAGTTGTCTTAATAATTATTATTATTGTACATTTTAAAACTGATCACTTTTTTGTTTCAATGCTTAACAAAATTATTTTCTTCTGTAGTTTGAAATATGTGAGATTCAAGAACAGTTATCTGCTGCTCTTGGAAAGGAGAGAGTCTCTTTGGAAGAAGTGGATAATTTAAAGATGATCCTTGCACAGAAAGAGTAAGTTATCCTAAATAACTTTGATTATTAGAAAAATAGGTGCTAAAAAGTTTAATCCATAATATTTTCTTTCACAAACTTTACTTGGATCTCCACAATAAGTGCATGTGTGGATAAATAACTGGCTATATGGCCAATGATTTCTTTCACAACAGGAAAAGCTATGAAGAGTTAACTTCAAGTTTTAGCAAGCTTTTACTTGATCAAGAACAACTTTCACAGGAGAAAAAGAATGTAGTTGTTGAGGTCAAAAACCTTGAAAAACAGCAAAAGGTATGCAAACTTAACTCAGGCTGTGCTAAACTGACAGTCATTTCAAAAGTGTATGGTCATTGGAGTATGTTGCAGAAAACGTGTATGTAATTCCTTTGCTAAACATTGAACCTCATATATTTAGCATAAAACAAGTCTAGCAAGTCTAGTAACCAATATATTACCACTTGATACCACATGATGGAAACAGTTCAGCTTGGCAGACAGGTTACACATTTTGCTAAGTTCTCCCCGATTATTATACTTATTTCAATTAACCATACATTAAAACTACCTTTGAATTTATTCTGAAATTCAGGCCAGTAAGCAAAATGAAGAAAAGGCTAGGAAGGAAATTGAGAAGCTAGAAGAAGAAAACAATAAACTCAGGCAAGTTTTTGTTTGACTTGTAGCTACAGTACTGTATTACGCATAGTACTGTCAGTTTAGAACAGAGGATGCTCAGTGCGTTCACTGTATGAAATAAATACATCTATTGTTTTGCTCATTGTCAGAGAGGAAATTGAATCGTTAAAGGAAAACATTGAACAGAATGGTTTGGACACAGAAAACAAACTAGAAGAGCATGAAGAAAATGTAAGTACTAGATGAGTATTAGACAACAATGACTTCAGTGATGGAGACCTTATCATGTGTATTCCTAGAGTCAATCTTTATTTTATTTGTGTATTATTACCACAGAATAAAAGTTTGCACAATGAACTTGCTAAAAAGGACAGGCAGCTCAAGACAGTGGAAACAAAGGTAAAAGACTTTGTGTTGATGCCTACATTAACATTTCTATGTATTTCTGTATATCTTATTGAGTGTTTAAAATTATGGATACAAGATTCACCGCAACATTTACAACCTATTAATCTATTTGAAATAATATTATTTGTAACCACTATGAGTTTTGTCAATGTTAAAAGACACCAGGGTTTGAAAACTAAACTGCTTTAAATAACCGAAACACAAGCCTTTTGTAAAATAATTGTACTGTCTGAGATAGTAAAACTGATACTTATTTTTTTAGCTGAACAATCTGAAGAAGCAAATGGAAAATAAGAGCAAATCTCACGAAGAGCTGCAGCAAGAGGTATCTATTCCATATTCATTGTAAACATCAAGGAGAATACACATACTGTCTGTAGGTCAACATGATTATCTCAGTATAAGTGAACTCTCATTGAATTAACTGTACATCTGTTTCTTTTACTAGATTAAGAATTTAAAAAGAAAAATTGCAACAGAAAGCAAAGAGTGCAGTCAATTTGAAGCTGAGGTATGTACCAATGAAACATTTTTTCAAGCACTTATTTCTCCATCTCAGCTGCTTTTCACTTTTTATACAAACTTATGATGCCACCCATTTAAATGTATGTTCTGGTATAATGTGGAAGGCTGCTAGGGAAAACAGAACCCCCAGTCTCCCAGTCTTTGCTATGTGGACTAATGTCCACTCAGGGCTAAATTGAAAATGTCAAACTAATTGCATACCAAGGTGAAAAACAGGAAAGGCTATTGAACTATTCTGCTTTGCTGCCTATCCCCCAGAGGCTCTAATATTTAGTGAGGTTAGTATTACTCCATTGTGTTTTTTGCTGAAGGTAAATGAATTAAAAATGGAGCATGAAAATGTGCAAAGACAGCATGATGAGGAAATGAAGAATCTTAAGAAGGATTTTGAAGTCAAAGTGGTTTCTGAAGCTGAACTTTATGAGGAGGTATTTTTTATTATTATTGATTTTTATATTTACACACATTTTCTGAAAATACATTACTGTACTATTGCAGCACATAGCCAGTATATTTTGGTATTACTTTCTCAAGTAATATAATAAAAAATGATTCTTGCAAGTAAAAACATGACATTAAAAACAAGTCTGTTTGGAACTTCCACAGTTACAGAAGCTAAAGCTTACAGCTGATGAAGCAGTAAAAAAACAGAGGGAAACTGAAATCAAATGTCAGCACAAGACAGCCGAAATGGTTGCTTTAATGGAAAAGCACAAGGTAAAACATGTGATTATAGGTCATCGAAACAGACACAGAGAGCTATTGCTTTTGGGAGAGGTATTTTAATGACTAGTGGTGTTTACTCATGTTTTTGTAAAATGTCAGAACCAGTATGATAGGATGGTGGAAGAAAAAGATGCTGAACTGGAGCAGCAGAGGAAAAAAGAAATGGAAAAAATTGCAAATAAAACTTCACTGGTAAGATAGCAAACATCGCTGTACTGAAATACCCTAATAATTACTGTAGAAAGCGCCTACTGAAATAATTGTCCCGTTATTGATTATTTCACAAACTGTGCTTTTGTATTCTGTTGACAGATAAAGTTTTCCTCCCCAATAATATATTTAATACAATGTCTATGGCTGTACCCATTGCTGTGTAATATGTAGTTTCCTCTGAAAATTCCCATTTCTCAAAGAATAGTGTAAATAACACTTAAAATACAGCAAACATTTGTTTCATTGACACACTGTCTGTCATATTTACGAAAATGGTAGCCAGTTTAGTTTGCTTCCGGTAAACGATTGTCAAAATGCTCATAAAAGTTATTTTATATTATATAAATAGTTATTTTATATTATATAAATAATATATATATATATATATATATATATATATATATATATATATATATATATATATATATATATATATATATATATATATATATATATTAACATAATATTTAAATGTAATAGTAACATTTGTTTTTTTAGGAACAGGAATTGTCCCGAATCAATAATGAACTGTCATATTTCAAACAACAACTTCAAACTGTGACAAAAGAAAAGGTCAGTCAATATATTTTGCATATAATTTGATGCTCCAATTTTATGATTTTAGAGGCTGACTTCATATTATTGTGAATCTCAATTCATTTTTATGTTTGTAATACATTATCTTTTTGTTGCAGGAAAAGATAGAAAAAGAAGCCAAAGTATTGAAAGAAAATATCGAGTCTTTGAAAGAAAAACTGAAAAAGAGGGTACAATATATTTTATTGAAAAATATATATCACTATATAAATCTATATGACTTCCTGTTGGGTCTATTTTAATTATCTAAATACTATAGGGACTTTGAGGAATGTTGGTGTGCTAATAAGAGTAGAAAAAACACCAGCAGTATTTATATAAAGTTAAGGTTGGTGGTTAAGATCATTAAAATACACATTTTCTCTTCCAAATGTGTAGGATATTATGGAACAAGAAGTCAAAATCTTACAGGAGAACCTGGAGTCTAAAGAGGAAAAGACTAAGAAAAAGGTAAGATTTATGTATACAGAAGTTTTGACTAAATATATTGATTTTTTACTAACACTAATCCTAAAATTGTGTTACATTTTAAATGCAGGACACATACCCCCAAAAGAGCAATTTTAGTTCAGGGAGCAGAAAGACTACTCCTTGTGATAAAACTGCGAGGAGCACTTTGCTGGAACCTCCAAATAAAGGAGAAAAGGCTGAAACTGTCATGTGCACACCTTTATGGACCCCAGCCAGAAAAATGCAAGCTACTCCGAACGTAAAGGTGAAAAGAAAAAATCCAGTACACGCATTCCAAAAACAATTTTCCGTTATGAATTTGGTGCTATATTGTGTGGCTCTTTATTTGACGTATGTTTGTCTTCTTTCCCAAAGCTGTTTGTGAGGGTTGAATTGTTATTAACACACCTGTTTTAGTTTGGTGTACAGTAACACTACAGGTGACACACAGCATTGTGAAGGAGATCTGGTCATACCTGTTTTATATCTGAATAGACTCTTTTAAATTCACATTAAGATTGTGCTGTTTTTAGACTTACACAATACGGACACCGCCTCCTTCTGCTGGGCAGTCAGTGCAGAGAGGAAGATTCACCCCAATGGTCGATGAAGCATTAAAGAAAAAGAGAAAAGTTGCCCTGGATCTTGATATGCAGTCTGACAGCTCTGAGCAGAGTGATTTGCTGGTAAAGGCGGACTATTATTTTGTAAATGTTATCTAATATGCAAGAATTTGCAGTATATATATATATAGTTTTGCTTCTATAAGGAGTAGTCTATAATTTAATTTAGGAGGCCACCAAGTCCTCTTTTCTGTTGAAGAATCCACATTTACCATAACATTTTTAATTTCATAGACTTCACTAGATATAGCAGTATATTTTAGGTAATTAGGAACTTTTGTTCCAGAATCTTAAATTGCCCGACGTTTGCTTACAGATCTTATCCTTATTTATTTTAGAGCGTTTCCACAGAAGTTGACACATTTAAAAGCTTATATAACAGTGATCCTCATGCTCTGCGCCTGTGTGGTGAAATTGGCAAAACGGTATTGTTTCATTTTTTTTTTTGTAGTATTATGAAACTTACTCTTAGGCGTAATGCCATATTTAGAGTGTCAGGTGGCATGCTTGACTGCCTGCATGTCTCTTGTATTTTATGTTTTAGGAACATTTTGCAGTAAAGTCTCCTGGTATGGCTCTGAAACAAGCAGCTGTTAAAAGGATGCGTGAGGCAGGGTGGGCAGCAGTTACAAATCCAGATAGGAAGAGGAAAATGAAGGCAGCTGAAAAAATCTGATTAGTGACATTTATTGCATGTTTAAATGACCAATAGTATGAATTGTGTTGTGTTATACTGTTTAAGGTTTGCTCATAAAATAATTTAAAATTGCTTTAAAACTTAACGTTCCATTTAAATGGGTATTTTTTATATTAAAAGCTTAATTGTTTACCATTAAGTGTGTAACAGCTGTTAAAAATTCCCTGAAGAAAAAATAAAAGTGTTGTGGTTTTTTTGCAGTTCTGTAGTTTGCTAATTGTTTGCTTCTCATTTGCATGAAATGAATAAACTGACCAAATCTAGACATTTATTGCATGTTTAAATGCCCAATAGTATGAGAATGTTGTTGTTTTATACTGTTTAAGTTTGCTCATAAAATAATTTAAAATTGCTTTACAACTTAACGTTCCATTTAAATGGGTATTTTTTATATTAACAGCTTAAGTTGTTTACCATTAAGTGTGTAACAGCTGTTAAAATGACCCTGAAGAAAAAAAAAGTGTTGTGTTGTTTTTGCAGTTCTGTAGTTTGCTAATTGTTTGCTTCTCATTTGTATGCACTTCATAAATGATTAAACTGGCCAAATCTAGAATTTAAAATAATATCACAATGATTTACTGTACAGGACTTTTAGTTTTAAAAAAATTAAAATGTTGCATTTCTGAAACTGGTTGATCTTGTCATTATTTGCGGTATACTTTCTACAGTATGCACCTTCAGTAGTATAGTGACTGGATTTTGCTATTAAGTTAGCCACTCAGTTCAACATCTTTGAAAACCTACATAACTGTTTGTAAATCAATGATTTAGATAGTCTAGTTCCTGGGACTTTTCAATAGTTTATTTTATTTAGAAAACACTCAATAACTAAGGACAGAAAAAATTGTAAACAGAAAATAATCAATCTTTATAGGACTAAAATCTAAATCAAAGAAAACCACACACATTTAGAGCCCAATTAAAAAGATAAGATCATCATAAAAGGGAAGAAAGATAAGCTTTTACTGGTGTTAACTAATAGTTATTTATTACTAGCTATTTACCAAAAGTGCTGAAGTTCCCTTGTTTGAGGATCTAATCTTTAAATACGGTTCTAAGATGTACACAGTATCATATTATAAACAATAAATACAACACTTTCCTTTGTCCCTTTTGGTGTTGATTTGAAGCAAATAATAATGATAACTTTCTTAAGGAAAAAACAAAACAAAATTGCAGATTTAATCAGATATAACTTAGGTTAAGTATTATAAACAATGTACATTAGTTAAGAATAATTTTAAGTGCACATATTATAAAAAATATATACAAAAAATTATGGTCCTTTTTTTTTTTTTTTTTACACATTTAAGGGCAGCTGCTGTAACTTGTGTCAATATATTAACCTGAAGTGCTAATTACATAGTTGTTCAATAAGTTTAAAATACTTTTTTAACACGACACAAAATGTAACAAAGCTATCAAAGCCTATTGAAGATAGACATCTGGAATATGAACTTGAAGAGATATATGTAGCTGATAAATATTTAGCAGCCCTTAGTGATTCCTGGAACCTGAAATAAAGTTTAAGTACAAATGAAAAACAAAAAGCAGAACATCTACATTCACATTGGTACACATATACTGTGAGAACAGATCAATCACTTAGTTCAGGGAGAATTCGAACGCTACAAGCTAAATCTCCACATGTTATTATGTAAGGGCTGTCTTAATTGACGGTGAAGTGTATAGAGACCTGTTCGTAGTTGCCCATAATGTGTTTTGCATTCCGGTTTGCAGTAGCAATGGTGTAAGTTGCCCTGTTTGAGAAGATGAAAATCTAAATCATGGGAGAGGTTCCTCTGAAAAACACAAGATGGCATAACAATATTTCCTGAGCATCACCCCTCTGTATTTTTTTCACTGCAAGGTATTATGGGCTTCTGCGAAATCTTGAATAATGGACTACAAACAAACAAAAAAATTATAATAAAACATGACAGTACAGTAAATAAGTATAACGTCAGCTTACACCTTCCTGTTTAGGTCTTGTGGTGGTTGCAGTCTGAAATGAATCAAAGCTCTTCAGGGGGAGCCTGAAACGTTTCAAAGGTAGACCCGCCGGTACTGGGGGGCCTTCCCTGTTCTTCTGGCAAAAATTCCAGCCGAAACTGTGGGGCTCTGGAGCCAAAGGGGCGGTGCTCTGGGTGGAGTTCTTCTTCGTCCTCCTCAAGAACAGTCATGTTTGGGTTGTAGATTCGGATGCCATCATACAAGCCTCCTGAAATGACCAGTGTATCATCTGGGGCGCTGTATCTGTCCACTGTGAAAACAAACAAGCAGATAGTCTGGGTCTCCGCCTACACATTGCAACTGGATACGCTAACATTTACACAAACAACTAGCAATCCCATTGCGCAAACAACAAGTGATTGCAAGTTTACAGATTGCTCAAAAACAGAACCCTGATCTGCTCCTGCAACCAGTTCTGGGCAACTGCTTGCATGAAAAAAAACCAAAAAAAACCAGCAACATCCTATAAAAGTTAGTGAAACGTGCACAGTGCAAAAGAAAGATTACACAATATTTTTTTCCATCTTGTTTAGATGCAACATCTGATAATTCATACACATTCCCATTCATAGGTTATTTTTTGTAAGACTTGGAGCTTTGTATTTTATAATGACTATGACACTGGAGCTTATTAACACAGCAGGGGAAAAGCACACAGATGGAGAAACACACGCTAGAAATAGGGAGCTCTTCTCTGTAAACCCATGCCTGAACATGTCTACCCACAGGTCAAAAGTATTCCCGAAGATCCTAGGAAGTACAGGCTTAGCCTTGTCTTGCCTCAGGGAGATGATAAATAAAGCATTCAACCCCAGTGAAACGAGTCCAAACCACACACTAGCAACAAAGAGAAACATTTTGACTTCAAAGTCTTCTGAGTAACATTCTGAATAAAAGGATGCTAATGGTGAGAGGTGAGCGATCAGATATGAATTAGAATATACTGGGCAGTCTTGTACCCTTTAACCTAATCTGTTTAACCATTTAGATTCAGCCAGTCCTTAGACTGTAGATCCACCAACGTCTGCATACTGGATATATATATATATATATATATATATATATATATATATATATATATATATATATATATATATATATGCTTTGTGCTTCCCTCATTACAGTTAGATGGCACAGTGTATGCAGGGGGCAGTTTGACCTGCCCTTCGGAACAGTGTACAGAGCCGGATGGTTCTCAACATTTGACATTAGATACGTCAGCAGCATTCAGAAGACTCCAGAGCCCCAGACTGGTCCTGGAGGAGTGGAAAGTGGTGCCGTTAAAGACTCACCCGTCTCGTCTGCAGTGTTGTAGAGAGGCCGGTGTGAATACTGGGCGCTCTTCCTCTTGCACTTGTTCAGGCTGTACATGATGAACACGAGGACAGCCACTCCGAGAATAGTGCTGAAGAAGATGGTAATCGCCATTTCTGAACTGTTGAGTTCAAACCGTTCACCTTGAAAAAACAAGAGAGAAAAGCGTGCATTACCCTTACAAAAAGCTTTACATGTCTGCTTACACTAAGAATGCAGTGAAGTGAGGTTTGACAAAGATCGGATTTCTACATTCCATGGCAGCGGTATTATATTATTATCATTATTATTCATTTATTTGGCAGATGCCTTTATCCAAGGTGACTTACAGGTCTTACAGGGCTAAATCAATATTAAATACAGTACAGTTTACAGTAAGTGCAAATTATACTACTAAAATACAATATGAAATAAGATGCAACAAGTTACAGCAATTTGTATCTACAATGACATAATATTAAGATGAGAGGAGGCCATTCAGCCCACCAGGGCTCGCCCGATTCCTAGTAGCTGACTAATCTCAAAACAAGTCTGGTCTTATAGGATCCCAGTGATTCATAATCAACAACGTGGCTACATAGGTAACCCAATCCATCCCCTCGCCATTCTCTGTGTAAAGAAGTGCCTCCTACCCGCTTTCCTAATTCTAGCTCCAATTAGTTTCCAGCTGTAGCCTTCTGGTCCTGGTTGTTGCACTGCTATCAAAGTCTTGGTTAGGGTTAGTGCAGCACAAACTGATGAGTCAATTATTCTGACTGAGCTCTCCACAGAAATCAGGTGAGGACAATCAGGTGAGGTCACTGGTGTAGATTGGACTAGTTTACCAATCCAAAAGAAACAAGTGAAGAAACAGCTGCTTGGGTTTGTGATGAGAGCTGCTTTAGACTGTGGAGAACAGCAATCCAGTCAAACCCAAGCAGCTGTTTCTTCACTCGTTTCTCTTGGATTGGTAAATTAGCCCTATCAACATCAAATAATCGAATAACAGAACAACTGAATAATTGAATAATCTAACAATCGAACTATCGGTCTGTGCAGCTCCAGTTAGGGTTAACTTTGTCAACCCCATTTTAAGATTTTAAACATTCAAGCACGCCTTCTCCGCAGCTCCACAGATCCTCACCTAAGTTGTGAGTGCTGACGAGGGTCGTGTAAAAGGAGGTGGGCTGCACCGGGAGGCTCCCGGTGACATCGGGGGCTCCGCTTGTTACAGATTCATTCGGGTCTAGCTTCAGGGTGGTGGGGATCGTGCCGGCGCTGGTCTGAATGGCGTGAGTTGTGGGCGGTGTTGTGATAGGGGGCGCTGTGGTACCCTCTGTCTCATTCACCGGGGTTGTAGATTCATCAGCAGTGGGATGCAGAGTAGTTGTTAGAGTACTGGCTGTAGAAACAAGCTCTGTTGACTCGCTGGTGTTGACCAGGGGACCTGTAGGTGGCGCTGTGGCTGGAACGTGCGTTGTTCCGTTGGGTGTGGTTGTCGTAGCATTCTGTTGTGGGGGAGCAGGGGGAGCGGAGGTTAGACTTGTGTCATTGCTGTTAAATAGATGGGCTGCCAAGCTGGCGGGAGGCAGTGACAACAGCAGATACAATCCGACTACAGCGAAAAAAGGTCCAAGTCTTTGCACAGGGGTCATGATTTGTGTTTAAAACCTGAAAGAAAAAAGAAGTCTCAGAGTTTAATCTGCATCCATTGTCATCATTATTATAAACCCAAGCAATGAGACATTTGTTTTAGGAGCTGTTCAAAAACATATAAACAATGACTAGGCAGGGTTCACTATGGTGCACCATCCCGGCTCCAAACTGCATAGTTTCAGTTCACACCAAAACCCTTGAGCAGCGCTTCCAAACAGCAGCTCCCATTACCGGAGTGAGCAGGCCTCCTTCTCAAGAGCGCTGACATACCTGAGTTTACAAGGCCATTTAAATCAAACAACAAAGAACAGCAAACACGCTGTGAAAGATTCTCCGATCTCCATTCTGACAACTGCACCAGCTCATCTGCCCTGCCACACAAAGTTACACAAGACGGCGTCGTGCCGGATTTCACTATAAAAACAACAACAGCAGCCTGAAGCCACGGCTTGGTCGACACTTACCTGAAGCAGCTGCTCAGTGTACATGAACGCTTGTTTTTACCACTTCCTTGTTTGCACAGCTCTGTTTTCACTCTCTGGAGGGCTGGCTGGGAGTGGATCTTTGCATCACAGAGCAGGTAACGGGGAGGGGCAGGCCCTGTTCCTACCTTCCTGTGTTAGTCACAGCTGTGACTATACGCCTGTGGTTATATAAAACTTCACTTCATACCTCCAATAGCCGTGCTTCTGTCTAAAGGGCAACTATATCTAACTACACTGGCAGTAAGACAGCAGCAGCGTGCTGTACTTGTTTCCTAGTGGTATGACCCTGCATTAGACTCCTGTCAAATGCAGGGCAGTGTTTGCTCTAAATCCATTGTGTTGCTGTTGTTTGCAATGTTGTGGTCTGCTGAAGATGGAGAGAGCTGCCTGGAAACTACGAAGATGAGCGAGGCTCCCACAAGCCTCACAGAGGCTCCCAGTCACAAAGCACAAAGCATTTGTCGCACAATCCTGTGCATACATTAACAACTTTTTTCCCCCTGAATTCACCTGTAAATGTATCTAGATTTTGCACACACTATAACTAACTCCCTTCTCACGCATGCAATCCCATAGGCTTAAACCAGTGTTGTATTTTACTTGTAGCAAAACACAGTACTGCCTGAAGTATGTTTCCCAATAAGGAGGACACGGCTGCCATCCCAATGCAGACTCCCCCGAAGAAAACCATGGACCAGCCAATCTCAGAACAGCAGCAGCATTCCAGCAAACCCCTCAATACTGACTGAGCACAGCCCAGCACAGCAGGCAGCTCAGTGGAAACGTGTCCCCAGCACACAGCCACGGAAACATGAAAAACCAAACACTGGTGAAATGGCACTGTTGCAGCTGATGATTTGATTATACAGACGGTTCATGACAAGCACATCCACTAGATGGTGCCACTGTACTATCTGCAGCACCTCGTTAGGCTTTGCTGATGGTTCAGCCTGGTTAAAGATATAATGCATTCGAAAAGAAAAGTCCCATCAGCCTCACTGTTTAAAATGCTACTCCGACACAGCTGCATGGGATAATATACTAGACACTGTCACAAGTACAAGACCGTGCGTCTGCTTGCACGCTTTCGTGGTGTCAATTCCTGGCACCGAATCACTTCCTGTGCCGGCCTTATCACCTGAGTCAATTTGACCTACAACACAGGAAGTGATTAGGTACCAGAAAGCAAAAGCAACGGTTCTAATATTTAAACCAAAACCAGACAGAAATGTGTTGATCTGAACAGTAGGGGAGACCCCTACACCTTGTTATGCCAGACGAGCCCCTTAAAGCTCACCACAGTACAGTAGACAGTGCAGACGACTCCTGCAGCCACGTTATATAGAGGGTACACTTGAGGGAAGTTCACCTCGGTAGCATTAGTCACAAGCTAACCTGTTTGTCTGGCGGCTGTCAGCAAAAGCCTGTTTATGTTTGAGAAAGAACATGACCCTTTATAAGAAGGGTACAGTGCATGCTGAATTGATACATTGATAATATATATGAGCACAGTTTAAACTAGGATTGATTCTGCCCCAGAGAGGTCCCCCCCCCCTCTCCGCACCCTTGTGTTTTAAGGAGAGGGGGTAGGCAGCTCAGGATGAAGACAGGCTTCTCATCAGCACAATTTAATTAGGTTCAGAGCCAGCGAAGGCACCACAGGCTGCAAAAGCCTTCAACCCGGCTGATGCAAAATTAAATGACAAAAAAAACCCAACAACATCAGATTGAGTTTCACGGGGAGCTATTGTGATATTGACTTTGCTTATATAATGAGACTGTATGGTAGCTCTCTGGCAGCCAGCCTGGCTCTCCGTTTGTTAGTCTGAATTAGTTGCTACGCACCAAATCCTCCTGTAAGACCGATAATGTCTGTTTAATATGGACATGTGGTAATAGCCTACACATGTCCCATTTTCAGTCACAATGGGCAAGATAGTAGATCAGACCTCCTCTGATAAATGGCTGATTAGTGTCACTGTAAGCAGAGTGATCGCATGTTTTGTAAACATTACCTTTTGAACTTCAATATCCTGCTTTCAGTCTTCATGATTATGAATCTTTCTTGAGACTCCTGGGTCAGCCTCTTGACTATTCACAAGCAAGTATGCGCAAGAGAGGAGCTGTTAAGCTTCTTGTATGAAATCCAATCCGCCCTGCTTGTCCAAAAAGGCACGCTGTTTGGGTTGATTTTATCCCAAGCGAATTGATGCACCAAGAAAAGGGGTCAGAGGGGATTAGCGTGCTTGTATAAAGTCTCAGCGTTGAGAGACATCGGAGAATCATTCTCCCAGACAGTCCGCTGATCTCCACATACAGGTAAGTGGAGAGCTTATTTGGGTCTTTTTTACATGTCTTTTTTAAAATACAGTGTAGTGTTTTTAACCTCAGAATAGTCTGTTACCTGTATTGAGAATCGTGCACTTGTTTAGTGTTCATTCTCTTTGCTTTGTATGGCTCTTACTAGAATGCTTCACTATATACAGTATCATCTATAGGAGCCCAGCATGCCATTCTCTGTGCTCTTGTCTGCTGTTGTTTCTGCACAGATCACTATGTGCCATGCTTGCCAAGGCTTCTGAAAAGACTCCTCTGGGTTCATTGCAGGGCAGTGAGCTGGGGGTGCATATTAACGCTGCACTGTATACTGGAGCACATACGCGATAACCTTCCCAATCCGCATTATAACAGAAACACACAACTCCTCCAGACGGACGCTGTTTCTCAATTCAGTTAAGAGAGGTTCTTCTCTAGCAGCAGCTCAAAGTGGGCAAGTAGCACTTAGCAAACCAGCCGGTAATCTGTTTAGACTGTGGACCCCGTACATGTATCCTGATTACTTCTGAAGCGCTGTGTCAAACGACATTGAATGTTGTGTGTAACCCTAAGGAATACACTGGTACATCATACCGCAGAGAACACATACGGTTTATCGTAGATCCACGGGGGCAGAGTGCGGCAGGGACTGGTTACCGGTAAGAGTTAAATACATTAGTTGAGGTAACTGCGCTGTATCAGAGTTGTCATGCTGCAGAATTAAACCGTTGCGTGCAAGTCAGCGTTTTAATGATAGAAATCCTATCTAATGGCTTGGCATCCGCTGTCAAATTCATACCACTTCTATTCATCTTATTCCAGAGTCACTGTTGAGACCTGTTCAGAACACACGTCACCCTGCCTCAGTAGAGTCAGGTTAAACAAGGTTAGCGCTTAAATGACCCATGCCTTACCATTAAAGTATTTTATTATAATTGTATTCATTTTAAAATAGTTATATTTTTAGTTTTCTGCTGCAATAAATATTTAAGTTTTGGAATAATACTGCGGTGATTTTCATATGGTTACAGTTCCTGACTACGTATTTACGCATAACGTGAACTTCACGTTATCAATTAACCGTTTATCAACCGTTTATCAATTAAATACGTATTTCTATATGAAACAAAACGTATTCTAATATTGAGCTTGTTCTAATCAGTACCCAGTCAGTTTCATATTCAACACATTTGGCTCGTGCGTCAGCGTATCGTTCTAATGTCGTGCAGCGCTCACTAGGAGCGGAGACGATGAATGAATTTGGACCTGGTTTTATTTTCTCGTCCTTGCAGGATGAGTGCTGCTGTGCTGACGTGCGCCCTTCTCTGCTTGTCAATTGGAAATGCCTCCTCCCTGTGTGAGTCCACCGCATACACGCTGTACGTGGAAAGACAGGAGTGCGCCTACTGTGTGGCCATCAACACCACTATCTGTGCTGGCTTCTGCGTCACACGGGTAAGAGCATCACTCCATTCCTGCTTATCTGCTCAGCTGTCTATCTGTATCATACCGTCACTCAGACAGTGTGAAAGCCTTCTCCTTGAAACACACCCCAGTAATAAAAACAGCAGACACCTGTATGGCTGGCCTTTGTCCTCCAGAGGCTGGATGTAAAGAGCGGTGACCTTCAGGCATAACGTTTCAGGGCTTGTAATTGCATTTCAGGATGTGAACCTGAAGAGCCTTCTTCCCAAGTCAGCTCTGTCACAGAGCAGCTGCACCTACCAGGACCTGAGCTACCACACGGTGACCCTGCCAGGCTGCCCGCTCCACAGCAACCCCTCGTACTCCTACGCCGTGGCGCTGACCTGCCGCTGTAGGAAATGCAACACAGACTACAGCGAGTGCACCATGGAGCCCCTGCGCCCCAGCCGGTGCACCAAACCACCCCGCGAGGCCGACAGCTACCTCGGCCAGAGCAACTTCATCCAGTAGGGTCCACCAGTCTCGCATCGGGAGGGTGTTACAGGGGAGAGGGCGTATGAGATGGGACCAAAAATACAAGATTTTCTATGGAAGTTGCGTCACCTTTAACAGAACTAGCGTTGTGTACATTATCTGTAGAAACGGACTTGTCCACATTCCTGATTTTCCCACGTGTATTGAATTCTAAGCAGACCCACTTGTGCCATTCTTTTTTTTTTTCTGTTCACAAAGTATGTGGCATCTGTTTTGTTTTGTAAAAATGCTTCGTGGGGTCTCGCACGCGGTGTTTCATGTATGTGTTTCATGTGTGAACAGGGATCTTACATTCTTTGCATATTTCAATGTGCGTTCAGTAAATCCTTGTTGGGAGATAAAGCCTCTGTTTCATTTCATTGCAGCACGGTTTCTCCTTCCTGTTCTGTGAGTGGGACACAGGGCACGACAACTTTAAAAACGAGTCTAGCTCAGTGAAGTCGTTTTCAATTCACAATGTGTCTGCTTATTACAACAATAAAGCTGGTGGAATAGTGCAAGTTTCTTCTCTTTGTGAATTTCTGCAAGTACACGATTCGAGAAGTTTATTGTCTGTATAAAACTATTGTGGTTCATCTTTTTCAAGTGTGTGACTGCAGGCTGCCTTTCTCACCCTTTAACTAATTAAAGTCTTTCCCCTTTATTTCTGTTTGGCTGTGTATTATTCCACAACCACTAAACTACACAGGGTTAACTCACTGCTTCTGTGCTCGGGCGAGGGTGAAATGAAATCTTAATGGTCTGTCGTTTGGAAGCCATACATAACAACACGATGAGTGTGCCAGTAACAATATATACCCATGGTGACGGCCACAAAGCCACAGTACTGTCTGGAAATTGCAAGGAGGTATGACCAGCGCCTCTGTGTAATCTTTTCATAATAATACACCGTACCCAGGTGCTTACCCAACTTCCTTGTCACGCAAATTCTTAAAAAGAATGCTCATGCAAAACATTCCACATTCTCAGCTGACTTCCTCTTTACTGTGCAGACATGTGACTAGGGTTAGATTAAGAAGTGTGAATAAGCCAGGGGAGGGGAGAGGGGATTCCCCAATGCCAGGACAGTTCCTTCATTTATTTGACTCCCCCTTTCAACAAAATCCAACAAGCCCACCCCCCATGAAAATGTAATAATATGTGTGTGAAGATGGACTGTATATGGATGACACCCTCCCCTCCCTTCAGTATTCCTGACCCCACCCTTAGTAGATAATGTATCCAGTGCTTTTCCATTCCAAATGTAGCTTTCACACAGCCTCCTGTTCAGTGTGGACACCACTGCTGTATGAATCAGGAAGACCAGGGACCACACAATCCTTTACAGATCACCTGGACAGTACTTCCCATCACTTTAGCAGCAACATGTAAACAGCTGTCTGGGAGGCACTTATAAAATCGATAGTCAAGAGCAATGCTTTTTAGCAAGCACCCATGAACCTATTTTGAAAGAAAAAAACGCACGAATCATCCCTTACCACTGACCTGCGTCATTACGGAATGCTAGCAGTGGAAATGTTTTTCATGTCCGATATGTCCTGAAACTCTTTTAGAAGCACTGAGCAATGTGTTTCCGTTGTCCTGCCAGAAAGCTGCAGTGTGCTTAGACCGGTTCAGCAAGTAAGCCGACGCCTATGTATAACAGGTCAGTGATTACAGTTACCCGTGTTTCCTTATACCTGGAAAGGGAGGGTGAAGCTGGTTCCCTGTGCTGCGAATCCACTTCTCCTAGGAACCACGAAACCAGAAAAGTGACTTCTCTCTGTTTAGCTGTCGGCAGGGTTTGTCAAACAGGTTGTACTTTAAACAGAGGTGCGTGGAAACTGGAAAAAAGAAGCATGAGCTCTCGGACTAACTGAACACAAAGGCCACCTTAAATATTGTTTTTTTATTAATATTTTCTGTTAATTACTAAAAAAAAAAAAAAAAAAAAAAGTGTGTTCCATGTTCCCTTATAATTTGACCTGAAAAAAGAAGCAAGGACCAGGGGTCACAAATGGAGATTAGATAAAGGGGCATTCAGAACAGAAAATAGGAGGCACTTTTTCACACAGAGAATTGTGAGGGTCTGGAACCAACTCCCCAGTAATGTTATTGAAGCTGACACCCTGGGATCCTTCAAGAAGCTGCTTGATGAGATTCTGGGATCAATAAGCTACTAACAACCAAACGAGCAAGATGGGCCGAATGGCCTCCTCTTGTTTGTAAACTTTCTTATGTTCTTATGTTCTTATAATAAGGTTTGATTCATATGGGAACTACACAATAAACGATATTGGACTGAATCACACCATTTAGCATTAGAATCTCCTCACAGAGTGAAGCTGGATTCAATCCCAGGCGTTTCTTCCTTCTCAATTCCAAATTCCAAAGCTATCTCATTTCCTACACGCAGCCTGTGTTCCTGTCCTGTGAATTCTAATCGCACTGTATTGTCCCGTCCCCTTGGCTCTGGGTGGTTGTTAAATGTCACCATACCCCCATTGCTTTAGTGCTGTATTATTTATCCAAAAAAATAAATGACCCCCCCCCCACCATAAAAACTCCCAAATCTGGTAAATGTTTACTAGAAACAGGCCTGATGGAAGCAGTCATGTGACCCTGACGATGGGAGCTGGCAATGCTGTTAGTAATCAAATGGAATGTGTGCTGTCACTGCTGTGCCTTAATCCTGGAGTGCCATCCTGCCAGGGGAGGAGCAGCCTTTTACAAGCAGGCACCTTAACCATTGACCTGAGCAGCCCACTGAGCAGGGGTTCGATGGAACAGCGTGCTGCTTCAGGGGCTTTCCATGCTTTTCACAGCTAAACACATAGTGGGCATTAGAGCAAATCTGTACTGCTCTGTTACTAAGCAGCCAGCGAGTATAGACAGCAGTGGAGCCAATGGTTTAGCGTAAACAGATCCATTTAAAAGAGGAGACATCAAAGAGTTGACTTTAGATCTTGACTTAACCAGCTCCGGAAACCAGTACGACCAGCTGAAAACCAGTAAACCAGCAGACCTGACCAGCATACACTGTCATTGCAGTAGCTTGAATATAAAAGAGGCTGAACGGGTTTTGAGGTGCTTGGGTTCTCTTGTTGTGGCACACCGCCCAGCTCCGCTCCCTTCTCCCCGAGGCTAGACGTGAATGCCATTCCTGCTTTCCAGAAGGAATTCTAATCACCGCTCTGAACAAAGCTTCTGAACTGCAGTGTGGCGCAGCAGCAGCAGACGTGGTTAATAAACACGTCCTAGCCTCTTTTTAGCTTTATTTAACATCATTTCTGTTCCTCTTTCAATGCACGTTTTACGTTCATTCAAGACATGTTTTAAATACAACACGTGATAAACTTTCTGCATCCTCAACTGCCAAAGGTGAAGCACGAAGCTCACAATACAAACAAAGACAAATGAAACAGTGAGACTATTGCTTGAGCTAATGAGAGATCTGGACTGCTGGGCTGGACACCTGCAGCAAAGCACGCTCTCCCTGCGTGCTCGTATGAGTTATTATGTTTACGTGGCTCAAACACATGCCAGCCAGAGGCGGTGCGAGTAACTGAAACACCAACACACAATGAATGACTGTATTCATCCGCGTTAAAGGGGTTTTATGAATAAACTACCTGTTACTGGAGACTCGTATCCTCTGATTTCATGCGCTATTTTTTTTCTCGTCCAGAAAATGAGTTTAGTGTTAAACCCGCTTTTGTTTATTCCTATTACATTACATACACTGTAAAGTATTCAAGGACTAATAGCTGACGGCTGTAACAAGAAATTTGACACCACGTACCGGCCATTCATCCAGAACCAGGCTGGCGTTCACAGGCCAATAGAAATGTTAGTATTTAGTCCGCAGAGACGTGATTGGTTCAGTTTGTGCATGTGTGACATAGCCCCGCCCATTACCGCGTTGCCTTCGGTGGAAATTTCCATTCAATTCTTGTGAGTTAAAAACCTCAGCGCGTAGAGGGCGTATCCATTGTGAGGAATCAACAGCTACAGAAGGCATTGGAAACAGTTGCACTTCGAGGTAAGCTTTCATTTTTGTTGCTTTGTTAAAGTGTTTGTCTTTGTTACAACGTAACTTGTTGCTGGTATTTGAAAAACAAATTAACAGGCGATACTGAGTTAGGATAGCGGCGAAGTATTACAAAAAAAAAATATATATATATATTGTATTTATTTATTGTTACGTACATTGTACGGTAGCAGTCGTATTAAAATGTTTCCTTACGTTTTGTTGGTCGAGTGTTTCAATTGAGAAACACATATTTTCTGTGTTTTATTTTCTTGTCGTTCACTAACTTGTGACTAACTAGCATTGTCACTAACGGTTAGAGGAAGTCCGCCTATTTCTTGGTGGCAAGTTTTTAAAATATCAAAACTCGCTGTAAATATTAAAAACGGATAACCTTTACACACGATAGTCGTCTATAAATCACGTCTATAAGTGTTTTATTATTATTTATTTACAATGGCCTTGGTAACCGAATCCGCTAAGTAAATTAGTTAACTCTTCCGTTAACCTTGAGGCACCGCGGCGTGTCACATGACTGACGACATGAGAGAAACGAGACCGCTGTGTGTTGGCTCTATATAAGCAGGTCATTGTATTTGACTAACAAACTCTATTTTTGATTGCTGGACGTTATACTAGATGTCTTTTAATTACAATATATTATAATAATAATAATAATAATAATAATAGATAGTTGGCTTCTGTGACCTGTCTTTTTCATTAAACATTAAGTCAGTAACGTCCAGGGTAAGAGGAGTATTGTTACAGCTTTATAAGATCGCATTGCTACCCAGGAGGTAGTCCTTTGAGGTATGATCATTTCATAGGAGCCTGAACAAGGGTTGAGGAACCCCTGGCTTTATATCGTCAAGTCCTGGGTGTTCTGGAATCCTAATGCGTTTGGGCATGAGGCTTGCCCAAATCCTGTCTGACTGCAGCTCAGACACATGGTGAATGTCACATGCCACAGTCTATTGTGTTTTACTCCAACAGGAAACCGCAACTGAAGTGGCGCGTCGGAGGAGCTCTGTGTGTGTGTGTGTGTGTGTGTGTGTGTGTGTGTCGCTGCAGTTCTGCTTCAGGGCCCTGTCATTGTGAATCCTCGACTTGTCAGACTGACATGCTCTTCTCAACAGGGAGAGGAGCTGAACGTCCCGCCCCCCCCCCTCCCATGAATCATAGTCACATGCTCAGTGTCACACCATAGCTCACAGTTTATTTTGCTGGGTTTGCTTGCATAGCTTTTCCTAGTAACACCATTGTCAGTCAGCTACTGTAACCATCCGAGTCACATTGGAGGAGTGCTGCTTCAAAGAAACTGACTCATTGATCCTATATATATATATATATATATATATATATATATATATATATATATATATAAGCGCCTATTTGCATTGGCATCTGCTAATCTATAGAAAAACAGGAAGTTAAACAAACTATTTTGATCAGCTGTCTCTCGGTTCAGCGAAGGCGCGTTCTCTGGTACACAAGACTTCATCTTGGCACAACACTGACCACCACATTCTGATACAGTTGACAACTGAAGGTCACTTGGGTTCAGTGTTTAAAGCAAAGAACCGTCTTTTATTGGCGACGTCTGTTGCTGAATCTACAGTAATGTGGAGAGCAGGATCCTGCCTGGCACCTGGCCAATGCTTTGCAATACGAAAAGGCATCTTTCTGCTTGCTGCTGTAAGAATTCAGAGACAAATCTGTGTGTGTGAGAGAGAGAGAGAGAGCCCAACCAGGGTGTTGCTTTCCTGCCGTGTGCTCAAGTTTCAGCACAGTAAGGAGTCTACGCTCCAGTCAGCTCTGTGTGTGTGTGTGTGTGTGTGTGTGTGTGTGTGTGTGTGTGTGTTGCTGTAACTTGAGAGAAGTGCTCCGAGGGTATGCTGCATGCTGTGTGTGTGTGTATTGCTGTAACTGGAGATGCTGCATGCTGTGTGTGTGTGTGTGTGTGTGTGTTGCTGTAACTTGAGAGAAGCGTTCTGAGGCTATGCTGTGTGTGTGTGTGTGTGTGTGTGTGTGTGTATTGCTGTAACTGGAGATGCTGTGTGTGTGTGTGTGTGTGTGTGTGTGTGTGTGTATTGCTGTAACTGGAGATGCGGTGTGTGTGTGTGTGTGTGTGTGTGTGTGTGTGTGTGTATTGCTGTAACTGGAGATGCGGTGTGTGTGTGTGTGTGTGTATTGCTGTAACTGGAGATGCTGTGTGTGTGTGTGTGTGTGTGTGTGTGTGTGTATTGCTGTAACTGGAGATGCGGTGTGTGTGTGTGTGTGTGTGTGTGTGTGTATTGCTGTAACTGGAGATGCGGTGTGTGTGTGTGTGTGTGTGTGTGTGTGTGTGTATTGCTGTAACTGGAGATGCGGTGTGTGTGTGTGTGTGTGTGTGTGTGTGTGTATTGCTGTAACTGGAGATGCGGTGTGTGTGTGTGTGTGTGTGTGTGTGTGTGTGTGTGTGTGTATTGCTGTAACTGGAGATGCGGTGTGTGTGTGTGTGTGTGTGTGTGTGTGTGTGTATTGCTGTAACTGGAGATGCGGTGTGTGTGTGTGTGTGTGTGTGTGTGTGTATTGCTGTAACTGGAGATGCGGTGTGTGTGTGTGTGTGTGTGTGTGTGTGTGTGTATTGCTGTAACTGGAGATGCTGTGTGTGTGTGTGTGTGTGTGTGTGTGTGTGTGTATTGCTGTAACTGGAGATGCGGTGTGTGTGTGTGTGTGTGTGTGTGTGTGTGTGTGTGTGTGTGTATTGCTGTAACTGGAGATGCGGTGTGTGTGTGTGTGTGTGTATTGCTGTAACTGGAGATGCGGTGTGTGTGTGTGTGTGTGTGTGTGTGTGTGTGTATTGCTGTAACTGGAGATGCGGTGTGTGTGTGTGTGTGTGTGTGTGTGTGTGTGTGTATTGCTGTAACTGGAGATGCGGTGTGTGTGTGTGTGTGTGTGTGTGTGTGTATTGCTGTAACTGGAGATGCGGTGTGTGTGTGTGTGTGTGTGTGTGTGTATTGCTGTAACTGGAGATGCGGTGTGTGTGTGTGTGTGTGTGTGTGTGTGTATTGCTGTAACTGGAGATGCGGTGTGTGTGTGTGTGTGTGTGTGTGTGTGTGTGTGCGTGCTGCGTGGCAGCAGTCTCGGGGTGGGGAGTTTGAATAATGCAAACAGGCGGGTGGAACAGCTGATGGTTCTTCTCTCTTCACTCTTCAGAGACCAGTCAAGACTCACACTGCTACACTCCACAGGCAGCTCTTCAACACTAGTGACCAAAGCATTTCGGAAGACAGCAGATTTTATTTTTTGAAGCTTCTTTTGCATTCGTTTAACTTCGTTAATTACAAATTCCTTGAAAGATGTCCCAGAAACAGATGAGGTGAGTTTCATTTATGTTTTTTGTCACTTTGCAGCTGAGCAGTGTTTTCTGGGTATTGCCTAATGATTAATTAGAAACCATGAAGGTTTTTTTTTAATTTATTTATTTTTTGCTGTTAATAGAGTTTAAAATATCTCCATGAATGGTATTTTCTTACAGCAGTAGGATATAGAGAATCTTTATTAAACCAAGGCATAGTGTTCCTGCTACAGCCTGAGGTGAGAAGCGTCATCTAGTGGGTTCTCATTGTAAATGATGTAATGTGTGGGAGATGTGAAATCAAGAGTAAATGCTTTGCATCTTTATTCAATTTAAAGTCAACGCCCCAGCTACATGTGAGCATGCACACGTATGCCCTTCAATATGGCAAGTTCAGATCGCACTGCAGACCGTTTCGCTGGCAGATCCCTGCAGAGAGGGATCAAATCCTCCTTCTCAAGCAGCCCCATCTCTGATTTCAGCAGGCAAGCCACTTCACTGTGGCTGTTAGATTTCAGAACCGGTGTGATTTTTTTAATTTCCTATTTGTATTATATAAAATGCATTTGCTTTAATCAGTGGCTCAGCAGAGGGATTTACTGCATTTATTTGAAGACCGTTGCATATTGGAAACTTATGTCTCCTGCTCTTTCTCCCTACAGCCTACCTGCCAAGCTGATCAATGGCGGTATTGCTGGTATCGTGGGAGTCACCTGTGTGTTTCCCATCGACCTGGCAAAAACCAGGCTGCAGAACCAGAGGAATGGCCAGCAGGTCTACAGGAGCATGTAAGTAAAGCTTCACCTGCTCGGGTATCTGTCTGTATACAGACCTTTCAGCATAGCAATAAAAGTTGGGCTTCAAGATTAACCTCTTGTTCTGGCATTGTCCTCCTAGTCGTTTTTTTTTTTTTTTTGGTATGGGGGTGGGGGGGGGGGATTTCTCCACTCTGCACGCATTGATCAGCCATATCCTGTTCATCGCTAATCTCTTTATGTGCCTCTAAATGGTGTTGATTCCATCGCGCTGGTCGGTGAGCTGGAGCAGTGATTTCAGCGTTGCATGCCACCAGCCACCTTGTTTACCCTCCAAAGAGACCACATCTCAGCAGTGTGGGAATCCACGGTACTGCACAGTTTCTCATAGCCGCGGGGTGTGCACGGTTTACCAAATGGGGTTCTGTTTACTTTCTGTTCCCCACGGCAGTGTTTATGAATAGCTAGCGTTGGAGGAAGTAGGGGAGGGGGAGGGGGAGGGTTCTCTTATTGTGGGTCTGTTCTATAGACTGCTACCATTCCCTTCATCTGTCTAATGCAGCCGCTGTATCTCCAATAAAGCCTTAAGAATGTGCCGTCTGATCTTGTGACTTGCTTTTGTTTCTCAGGTTGGATTGTCTGATTAAGACTGTGCGATCTGAGGGGTATTTTGGGATGTACAGAGGTAAGAAACACAGCCGCATCATTACACACTGGTGACTCCTGTCCCTTTTTGTGTTAACTCATGTCCCTCTGAGCCTTACTAGAGAAACCCAGCATATCGCCACATTGAAGTGCATTTAACCCTTAATGTCCAAGTCTCTATTATCGGAGTTGTCCTGTAGCGTAGAATTGTGTACAATACGGGGAAAAACATCAGGAGTTTAGTGGATGCAAATGAGCGGTTCCTGTTATTTGACTTGGAAATGCTGTATCCTGAAGCCCTCACTCCAGTATGGGGGTAAGATAAGCACTGGATGACCTACAATGCCCGAGTCTTGCTGTTCAAAGTTTTACTAAATGAGCTGCAGTGAATGCCTTTGTGAATATATTTCTCAATAGCTAACGGTATACTGCAGGACACTTTGCTACAGAAGTAACCATCGTAGCACTGGAAGTTCTAGAAGTAAGCCAGAGAGGTTTAATGGCTGGGGGTGGAGTGGGATTTTAATAAGGGAACCGTGTACGTGATGGATTGTAATGGACACCCAGTGTTGCCTACGGCAAGGTGTGTCTTTTAATGAGGTGCTAAAACATCTTCCTCTTCATACGGAGGGCATTGTGTGCAATACATCACTATTGTAAATTTTAAATACGAGGTTTTACATGGCAAAAGCGGGTGTTAAGAATGTATCGTCTTGGAACAGTCCCATTTGAGTCATTGGATTACTCGACCCACTAAAGACCTTTTACTAAGCTTTGGTGTTGCATCTTGCAAGTGTTATAAAGCTATGGTGGAAAACTTTAATCAAATCAAGCAATAAAAAATATAAATTTAATTAAGAAAAATAAAACCTAGTTGTATTGCAGTATGTATGGCATGTGGTTCAGGAGAGGTAGCTTGCAGATGGGCATTGAGAGATCCCATGCATGTTTAAAAACAGGAGCGGTGTTGAAACCCAGTCAATGCTGTAAGTAGAGAAATGCTGTTTGTTTTGCTGCATCTGTGTTTTTCATATTGCAGACGTCCCCGTGGATTTTGAAGGCTAGCCGATGTTGTGCAGCCATGCTGGAGGCAAATCATTTAATGGTTTACAGTACCTCTCACCTTTTGTAATGAGGCTACATTTTATTTTATTTATGTATTTATTGTACTGCATATTTTGAAGGGTCCATCTTTCTTCCTTCCTTCCCACTCCCTGCTCTCACCCTCATCTCTCAGCTGTCTTTCCATTCCTTGCCCATTTGTTTTAACATTCCCCTCTTGTTTATTTTTTTCCTACTTCAACATTAACTGTTATGCTCTGATTGCGTATCTCCGCTCTGCATGGTGACTCTCTCCTTGACTTTTCACAAATCTTCAGTCTTGTATAACGGACTCCTAACCTCACAAATTGGATTTGATATAATCTGAAACTGGTTTTTAAAACACATTTTTTATCTTTTTATATCCTATTGTGCACTTTAAATATTGCACATCTCTCTTTTTTTTTTTTTTTTAATGGTCCGAGATGCATCTATTTCTTTATCACCTCCCCTGTTGGCTGTGTAGTAACATCCTTAAGGATGTCTTCACTTCATTGTATTGAATCCACATGACACTGGAAAAAGTAGTGCTCTAATTTAAAGATTCGTTACTTCTCAGTGGACCCTTTTATTAAAACTTTCCCACTCCTAAACGAGATTTATTTCAGGGCAGAATCTTTGCACCCCAGCTCTTACTAACTTCGTTCCCAGAGAGGCCTGTACTTTTGTCCTGCATTGTTTCTTTCTACTAACCCTGTGCATAACATACCGTCCTTTTTTAGAGTGATTGTGAATCGTCCATTCTTTACTGTTTCCTCCTTTCCATTAGCTGTGTTTTTGCTTGTAAATATATTAAGCAGTAAACATGAAGTGTTTGACTAAATCCCACCCCCCCTTTTCCTAAATTGTGTGCTTAGATTCGTAGCTTTTTGAAAATGCTTGCTGCTTTTAAATTACAACGTATAAATGTATATTTAACCCAATAGCATTGAACTGCAATAAACCTTTTGTACTTGTTCAAGAACAAGTTTTTAAAATGCCCTACAAACTGTATATTAGAAATGAGGGGGTACACAAAATGTTGATATCAGTGTGAGCCTGTACAGTGTGGGTCTTCGATTTGTACTCCCTTGAAGGTAACCATTGTGTCTTTATGTTTTTAGGTGCTGCAGTTAACCTGACCCTGGTCACACCAGAGAAAGCAATTAAACTGGCTGCTAATGATTTCTTCCGTCACCACCTTACCAAAGACGGGTGGGTGTTTCATGCTGTCGCAGCCCTCCGGGCCAGCCTGCGAGTAGTGGGTTAGATCTCTGACTGGCGACTCGCGGGGATCTGCATTTCCTTTTGTGATTGATAGCCAAAGGACTGGTACTGTTTTAATGCAAGCGGGTGCAGGGCTGGAGCAAGTCTTCAGCACAGATTTTTTTTTTGTTTAGCTTGTTTTAATGTGTGGTTTGTATCCATGTTGCAGGAAGGGGGTGAATGTATTCAAGGAGATGCTGGCTGGCTGTGGTGCTGGGACCTGCCAGGTTATTATAACCACTCCAATGGAGATGCTCAAGATCCAGCTGCAGGATGCTGGCAGACTGGGTAAGCCACTCCTACCTCTTCCTAACCACTGCCTTGCAATGGGATGCGAGTGTCAATGGGGCTCGACACTGCATCGAGCCCTTGAATCAACAGGGATTTCGTGCTAGCTTTAACCCTGGCATTCGTCATTAATTTGTACAATGGTGGACAGACTATTTGGTTAGATTGTGATCGTTGTGTTTATATCTTTTTGGGTGCAGCTGCTCAGCAGAGCGCGAAGGCTCCCATTGTAACCAGTGCTAAGCTGGCCACTACCAGTGCAGTACCCCGCCGAGCCTACAACGTGGGACCAGTTCCCCTGAATGGGAAAGTCTCTGCCACACAGATCGCACAGGAGCTGCTGCGAACACAGGGAGTCTGGGGTCTTTATAGGGGTCTAGGCGCCACGGTGCTGAGGTGAGTCTGGAAGTGGGAGGGGAGGGGAGGCGGGCAGGGTGGAGGGCAGTAAGGGGTGGGGCTTACATTCTGTTTTGAACCAGTATCCTCTGTTCTGCTTCTGTACAAATTTAGGGTTTGTGTTTTATATTTTTTTAAATGTATGCTTTTCCATTTAGCCTGAAAACTCCCTCATTTTCAGCCGTGTGTGTTTTCAGATGAAAAGGAAGGGGAATTAATCAGAATCTCCGTTGTTCCCACAGGGATGTTCCTTTCTCCATTGTCTACTTCCCTCTGTTTGCGAACATTAACAAGCTGGGCAAGCCGTCTGAAGATGAGAGCGCCCCTTTCTACCACTCGTTCCTGGCTGGCTGCATCGCTGGATCCACAGCAGCTGTTGCTGTCAACCCCTGCGATGGTAAGCTGGAGCACCCTGGTGGAACGGCTGGGTCAGTGAAGGACTGGGGCTCAGTGGTGTTGAGCAGCCTTGGTGGCTCGCTTATGTAACGACGTGCCAACCTGTTTTTTTTCTCTTGGTGGAATGCAGTGCGATTGAAAAAGGGTTTTGATATACTAGACCAGCGGTTTGACTGCTTTTGAATTGTCATTACCCACGATCCCTGTAGAACTGGAGGTGATCTGCCATTTCATTCCTGTTCTTTCAATTTCTATTCCTTCGAAGAATTTTTTTTTTATATAGAGACATGATGATTGTTCACCTGCTTTCATTTGAAGCAGATTTAATGGACTAAAACGTTGACCTTCAATTAAGTAATTTTGTCGCCATTGTGAGACATTTTGACAGAATACAGCTAATTGCAATGTATTGCTCAGTGATGTGTTGGAATTGATTTAAAAGGGAATTGGAATTGATTTTTAAATCCCCTGTGTTGATTTTCAATGGCTTTGTATTTTGCAGTGATTAAGACCCGTCTGCAGTCCTTGAACAGAGGAGCCCATGAGGAAAGTTACAGTGGGATTGTGGACTGCGCTAGGTAAGACTCTTCTCAAATCCTTTTACACGAGACTAGTAAAGAGTGACTGCTACGTTACGTGAGTAACATTGTGTTTTTATCCTCCTTTAGGAAAGTGTTGAGGAAAGAAGGCCCCTCTGCTTTTCTGAAGGGAGCAGGCTGCAGGGCCCTGGTCATGGCCCCTCTGTTTGGAATCGTTCAAGTGGTCTACTTCGTGGGAGTGGGAGAACACGTCCTGAGTTACAGTCCGTACAATGTGATCTCTTCATAGAGGCCTGCATTCCCCACTTACACTCACACACAACTACATGTACAAAGAAAAGTATTAAACCACAACTCCCGCGGGCAGCTTTGAATATCTGACTATCCATGCGCCTGGGGACCTTTGGTTTTGAGGGGATCTGAAAGTTGATGGTTTGATAGTCCATGATCGGTCAAGGATGAGCTGGAGACATGGGAGCTTGGAGGAGTGCGTTTCTGGAGTTCTCTTACCCCTAATTATATTATAGGTGCGTGTCTATATTTAACTAGTGTGGGGATGTCTTCTGTAAAGGCTTTTGAGACTGGACAGGTAGAGTGGATTCAGTTTTGATGTTGGTGCTTTAGCAAGTAAGAGAGTAATTCCTCCCTTTCTAATGCACCCAGCTTTGCTGTCCTCGATCTGAGCCTTTAGAATGCGGACCCCCAGTTGTACCTCAGTAAGGGCGAAGACCCCTTGTTCAGTCGTCCTGCTCCTCAGGAGGGCTTGAGTCCTTCAGTGTTTGCCATGACAGTCTGTTTCCAGGCACACTGATTCCCATGTCCTCCATTTAGTGTTTATACTGCGAGGGAACCAACCTGCCTTTCACGTCAAGCTGCTAGGACCCTGTTATTTATAATGTGAACCACAGCACTTGCACAGCATCGCTGGAAAGCAAAAGGGTTCAATTATTGTAAATCAAGCTGGGCATGTTCATCTAATGTGAAAGCCATGGTAGAGCATGGGGGGGGGGATGGTGAAATGAATCGCATTCCTGTTCGACTTTTTTACCTTCTACCTCCTGTAGAAAGTGATCAAGGCTGAAGTTCCAACCTTTTTTTTCCTTTACCATGGCAGTTTTATATTTGACTTGCTTTGTGTTTTAAGTTGAATCTGAATTGTGTTTTGGGACCAAATTTATTTATTTTTTTAACTAAAATGGCTTTGTGTCCTTTTGTATAAATTCACTTTTTTTTTTTAGATTTGATTCAAGTTCAAATTGTTTTTGTAATTTTTTTCCTGGTTGAATCTATGAACACAGTGGTGTATGAAGTGTGGGGGTGGTGGGGTTATTTCACTGTTTGAATGTTAATGAACTTGCTGCAGAGTTGCACACGGACCTGGTTTTTTAGCACTTGTTTTCCAATCTAGAAATGGGATTCTGCTGCGGTTCCAGCAGGATGCGTTCTGACACACAGAGTCACAGAAGAACTGACGTTTTAAACGGTTGAAAAACACTACCGTCAAACTGTAGTTGTGTTCAACAGCCAATTCTGAACAAGCCCTACCCCAAGGGTTTAGGGCAGTGATGGTGTAAGAACCAGTATATATATATATACATATTGTAGTAAAGTTTTTGTTTTGTATGTTTAGGAGGCTGACATGGGTCGTGGGTGAACAATGTGCCACTGTGTTAAATATTCATAAAGCTGTCCAGCATCAAAGCGCTGGACTCTAATAGCCTTGCTAGTGTTGCTTCATGAATAGAGTCACAGTGCATGTCCATGTGAAAGGCACGGGGCTCATTCTTCGAGCTAGTAATGTGCCACATGGGGCTTCTATCAGAAACCATCATGTGATCCTAAGATTCATGTAATCTTAACCAAGTACAGTTTACATGAACTCTGCACGTTCCAGGTGCAGCATTCAGTAAATCCTCACTTCTGTAATCTAGGCATCCAGCTTCGTTTCACAGCGTTATTTAATTGTTGCTTTGTATGGTTTGTCACGAGTGCTTTATATATATATATATATATATGTAATGTATGAAATAATAAAGCTGTCTTTTTGTATACATTTCTTGTGTGGAGTTTTCTTGTATATTTTTGCACACTACTTTTTAAACTGTGAATAACACTTGGGCCACACTGAGGGCAGGAAGCTGCAACATTTTTAGTCTGTTTTTTTTTTCCTCCTGCTTGAGATTAGAGTGCTGTGTTGTAAGTGCATTTACAGCATTGAGAGTTACACAGCAATGCAAAATGAATGTGTTTAGGAAGCCGGTCTATAAATAGAGCCCAAAGTGCTAGCGCCCCAGTAAATCAATATAGCTGAAATGGATTGAACAGCTGCTGAAGGGTTTGATACAGCGCTGCGTGGTTGTTGTGACACTGCTAATAGAGATGAGAATCTGGTACAGATGCGGACAAGTGCTAGAGAAGAGGAAGCCGTTTCAATAAGCACTTGAACCCCTTGACTCTAATCCTGAATGACTGGTCAGTGAAGGGTAAGCAGTTCTGGGAGACCACAGGGCATCTCGCTGAGCCCTGCAGAGACCGGTCCTGGATTAAGCCTGACTGCCGAGGAGATGGACTACTGGAGCAGACCAAGCAGCTATTCCATTTGTCATCTGACCCGTTTAACACTGTACTGCCAAAAAAAGATCAACTGACTCCAACTGTACTCAACATAGCTGTGGGAGTGACACATGCAACTCTTTTAATCTCCAGTCAATCTAAATGGAATTTATAATATTAATTTACATTTTTGTTGCAAATTCCAGGACCTAGAAGAATCCGATCCATTCCATTCCACTCCATGCACTTGTGCTTGTGCTTGTGCTGTAGCGTGAATTGAAAAGCACATGTGGGAAGATTAATCGTGGTAAAATGATCAGGATCACCTCGGGTAATCAGATATTCGCCGTGGCAGAAGCCAACATAGACTCTGGGAACGCCTCCTGGTACAGCTGATGATTCAGTAAAGAAATATACATCGCTGCGTATTAAAGGGAAATAAAATCTTCAAATGCACGCCTACACATAGTTTTGTTTTCAGTTCATAAACAGCAAAGAGCCTTTCTGCAGCTGTCATCTCTCCAGCCAGCCAATCAAACTCTTAAAGCAGGAGGGTCACATGATCAAGTTGGATTTTTAAAACTCTCTTGTAATTTCTTGCGATCTGTACACTGTATCTTTTCCCTGGTTTACTTCCTCTCCGTTTATCAAAGAAAGACCGTAAGGAGACCATGCAGACAGCCGAGTTTGTTCACATTCACAAAAGTAGCCTTAACTTTAATGACAAGCCAAAATAAAACACCAATGTAAAGATGCGAATGTGCACACAAATGAAGATTACTGGGCTGGGTTATTTTTGGCTAGGGGGCGCTATGGAGACGATCTGCTCTGTACAAAAAAAAAACCACAGGCCCTAATCACAAAGCTTTTACTCATGAATTTATATATAAATATAAAGATATTCCAGTACAAACTGCTTCTGAAAACTCCTCAAAGCTGATTGGGAGGAAGTAGGGATGCATGCTGGATCCATTTGTGCTGGAATAGTAAGCAAGGCGAATATTATTATTATTATTAGTTTATTTAGAAGACGCCTTTATCCAAGGCGACTTACAGAGACTCACGACTGAAGCAGAAGCAGCCCTTGAGAATCGTACAGAGCACTCGCAAGAGAGTATTAAACTGGGAAGGAATTAGATTGGGAATCTGCACGGTATGAAGCAGTCTGTTAAACCTCTGAAGAAAGTCTGATTCAGTCCTTTAACATCAAGCCTCCCTCCGAACCGTCCCTGTGGCTTCAAGAACAAGGGACGTCATTAACTAACTTTAAAACAATCTAAGCAAGCACAGACTACATTCTAAACATTCCTACAGATAACAGGAGCTGCCTTCTAGTGCAGGTGATTCTCAACATTATTAACTAAAACACAATTAAAAGAATCATGTATCATTCTAAAATACAGACAAAATATACAAGTACGGACATAGGGGGGGAATCAAACTCATAAAACACACAATCAACGACCAATCCAACCTCCACCAAGGCGTTTAAACCCATCTCTCTCTCTCTGTATATATGTTATATATGTATATATATAGTTTAGTGATGGCTTTTCGTTTTTTCTCTGGAAATCAGTTTTTTGTTTGTTTTAAATAGTGTGGCATGGCAATGCAATGGGTCTGTACGAAGGGGCAGCTCCAATGAGATGAACACGTATCATGTGATCGGGGACGGGCAGATCTCAATGCAGTATCCGCATGCTACTGCCTCCACACCACTAATCAATGGAATTACAAAAAAAGACATTGGGAATTTGGGTTACAACGCTTCCCTTCTAGATCTCTAGGGGGACATCCATACCTATAAGGCACTGTGAGATATATTGTAACACAAACATTTCAAGTAGTCATTGATAAAGAGCATGACAAAAACGTTTGATCAGAAATGTGCACCAGTACGTACACTCCCTCCAAGAGCAGATTAGCAGTTCAATCAGCTCGCTCCCAGAGTATTGTCCATTTTATTGCCATTGCCAGTAAAGCCGGGGTCCAAAACTACCGAGAGGAACGTGTTCAAATTCCACCACAAACGTTTTGACTGGCCTTTGATTGAAGACACTGAGAAAGACTGGTAGGAAAAAGGTTTGTCATGGAAAGTGTGTTTTAGTATTGCTGTGTGTTCTGCTGGTGTCTCTGTGCCTGCACTCCCCCTGCTGTGACCCGCGTTGGGTCGCTCCGCGGGGGGGGGGCGGGTTTGGGGTGTTGTTTCAGAGGTTCCAGCGCAGGCCGAGGGGAGGAGGGTGGTGTTGTTAGATCACGTCCCGTGAGTTTCGGATTGCACAGCACAGAACCATGCTGAACACCATCCCGATGATCTAGGGAAACACAGGACAGCAGTGTGACAATACACTCACAACTTCAGAACATCAGCCCACTAGCTAACAGCTAACTCATCTACTGCATGGTGATGTGGTCCAGCTCCTTCACGTTACATTGAGTCTGCTCTCCTTTCTCTTACCTTTCCCCTGCTCTGATTCTGTATGAATCATTATGAGTGGCTGCCGTTGCAATTACTCAAACACGGTGTCCTTGTCCTTGGAGTTTTAACTACGAGTTCAGCAGCTTCAGTCAATGTGATGTAGGATAGGTCTGCACTAATGTCTTTACAGCCTAGAAGTAAGCGCCAGCACCCTCTAGTGGACAGCAGTGTATTGCCAGCAACACAAAAGGAAACCTGTCTCTATCCTGTGCTACATACCTCTAAGGCAGGCAGCTGGAAATCAAGCGCAGTTGCTGACAGCGCGGTCTTGTGCAATACAGACCACTCAGAATGATCGGAACGCACCATTCAACAGCTCGGGGGACGGTAACAAAACAGAGAAGCGAATGAAACTGGAAGCTCCTGAGACAGCGGAATGAACCCTTACCATTACACCAGCGATTCCAATCCCCACGTATCCGATAATGTACAGTTTACCATTGAAAAACTCCTCTATTGCAACTAGACAGCTCTGAAAAACAAAATAACACACGTAACATATCTTACAAGGACCTCCATGTCGGTCGTTAACGCATACAAGGAGGCTGTGTGGTCCAGTGGTTAAAGAAAAGGGTTTGTAACCAGGGGGTCCCCGGTTCAAATCCCACCTCAGCCACTGACTCATTGTGTGACCCTGAGCAAGTCACTTAACCTCCTTGTGCTCCGTCTTTCAGGTGAGACGTAGTTGTAAGTGACTCTGCAGCTGATGCATAGTTCACACACCCTAGTCTCTGTAAGTCGCCTTGGATAAAGGTGTCTGCTAAATAAATAAAATATCGCACTGAACTTACCTTCTCATCACCCTTAGTACAGAGTCTACCAACATTGGTGTCCCTGTCCAGTGTACCATCGCCACAGCATTTAAGCTGCAAGTGAAAAAAAAAGAGATGCATTTAAACACAAGAGGTTGGGGTTGGTATTCCAGCAGGATACTGGCTGCAGATTGCTCCTGGAATGAACAGTGATAGCTTACCTCCTCGTGAAAGACTGTCAGGGTGTGGTTGCTGCTGTAATCTTGATTGAAATCTTTCACAGCTGAAGTGTACACGTCCTTAATCTCACTGACGATCTGAAACCAATAAGAAAGCAAGTGAAACCCAGAGTGATCTAACAGAGATCTGAGGACAAGGTGTGACGAATCATAATCACCAGCATTTCCAATCACACTCCAAAGGGCTTCTATGCAAACGGCCGTCATGAGGCTGAGTGCAAGTATAACCCACTCTACCCTCTCTACACGTTTCTGACAGTTTATAGTAACATAGATTCATTTCTATACACTACCCCTGAACAAGTATAGCAACGCACCATACAGTTAAAGAGGACAGTGCGCAGCTGTAAGAGTCTGGTTCACAGTGACAGTACCGTATCTTTGTTCATGAATCCAAACACACCAGCAGCCACTTCAGCAGCGAATATCACCAGGATAGAGGAGAAAAACTGAAACAGAGAGAAGCACAGAACAGTCAGCACCCCGTCCCCCTCAAATGAGCCACGAGGCTGGGCTGAGCCACGCAGTGATGAACTCTGAAGGAGGGGCGACTCAATCCCAAGCGGCCAGGACCTCACCCTGAACAATCAGTTTGAACTACACTGTACCAAGCAACGGGAGTCGCTGTCAATGACAGCTAACACAGGATGCTGGGAAAAGCAAGAAGCTTTGCCTTCAGTTTGTATAGACAGCCTGGAGCTTGCAGGGACCCTGCAGTCTAAACATGCTACACACCTTGCAGACACCTTGCACACCTTTTCAAACCCAAGAGAGCCATACTAACTAACTGCACTCCCTGTGAGTGAAACTAGCCAGTGGCCTCTCCGCCTGTCAATCAGGAGCAGTGAGAACGACACTCACCAATCCCAGAAGGCACTGCGACTCCCGGACAGCTCCACAGCACCCAAAGAAGCCCACGAGCATTATGAGCGTCCCGGCTCCAATCAGGATGTACACCCCTGAGAGAGCAAGAGAAGAGGCTGAGAAATGGGCTGTGCAACAAAATACACTACAGTGCTATACAACACAATGCTGTACAATGCTATACAACACGATGCAGTACAATGCATACAGAGTATCATATAGTGTGCCGTACTATACAACCTGATCTTATTAATCAGTCATTCAGCAGACGCTTGTGTCCAAAGCGACTTACAGATGACTAGGCGGTGAACTATGCATCACAACTGCTGCTGCAGAGTCACTTGCAATAGGACCTCGGTTTTACGGCTCATCCGAAGGACAGAGCACAAGGAGGTGAAGTGACTTGCTGAGGGTCACACACAGTGAGACAGTGGCTGGGACTGGACCGGCGACCTCCTGGTAACAAGCCCCTTTCTTTAACCACTGGACCACCAAGCCCTCTGATTGGGCTGCGTGATGTTCTCTAGGGCAGTGTGAATGGCTGTGTGATGTTCTCGATGTTAAAGTGTAACCTCACATATTGTTGCAGAAAGCATTTTAAAATCCTCAGAAAACATTTCATTGTCTTCTTGTTCCTCGCTTGTTAAACTGAATCTTGTGAGGTCAGTCTGTACGTGGAGTGACAGCCATCATGTATCTCGCTCAGCCCCCTATAGTATAGCCCTGGTGTATTTTTGCAGATCAAAGATATTATTGTAAATCAGTTGCATACCTTGACAAATACATGATTTATTTTATTAATGTTTATTTTTTTTTCAAAGATGAAAGGCTACTGAAAGGCCAACAAAAACTTGCCTTTCCTCAAAGTCCCCAGAAAAGCAGTTTCCTTTTTCTCCACTAGATGGCACTGTTGTACAGGTTTCCAGATTGCCTGAGAAAATGCCATTTGCAAAACTGAAAGTGCTGTCAGTGTTAAGGTTCAGGCTGGGGTCATGTGCACCCGGGCTTGTCTTGCTGGGATCTCATTCTGGAGAGTCCTGTGCTGTGAGAAGCGTGCGTGCCAACCCACGCACTCCTGCAGCACATGCTAGGACTGGAAGAGCTGGTACTGGAGGGGAATTCCTGCACCTCTGCCAGTCTGCTTGTGTCAAAACAAAGCAGAGCTTCTCAAGGGCTTTGGGGAATCCCTAACAGTTTCCCTTTCAGTGAAACCAACTCGACATTCTTCCTTTTAACGTCAGCCTTTGGACAAGTGTCCCATAGTAAAAGCATGGTGTTGTAATAAAGCATAGTGAAAGCATGTAAAACATAGAGAGGCATTGTAAAACTCAGAGAGGTATGGGAAAGCATACTAAAAAAAACAAAAACAAACAAACATGGGAAACCATAGTAAACTATGGTAAATACATGGTATAAAATCATGCAAAAACTGCCAAAATGTGCACTGTGGTGAACTTTTATAAGGGCCTCTCTGCTTATGATCACCACGTTTAAATGCTCCTGATAATATCACAACCCGGTTAATATCACTCGCATGTAACAGTCATGCAACGCATTTGATTTCCCAAATGATAAAATATGCATTTACCCAGCCCTCTGTGCTTTACAATGCTTCCCTATGCTTTACCAGACCTCTCTGTGCTTTACAATGCTTCCCTATGCTTTACCAGACCTCTCTGTGCTTTACAATGCTTCCCTATGCTTTACCAGACCTCTGTGCTTTACAATGCTTCCCTATGCTTTGCCATACCTCTCTGTGCTTTACAATGCTTCCCTATGCTTTACCAGACCTCTCTGTGCTTTACAATGCTTCCCTATGCTTTACCAGACCTCTGTGCTTTACAATGCTTCCCTATGCTTTGCCATACCTCTCTGTGCTTTACAATGCTTCCCTATGCTTTACCAGACCTCTCTGTGCTTTACAATGCTTCCCTATGCTTTACCAGACCTCTCTGTGCTTTACCATGCTTCCCTATGCTTCACCATGCCTCTCTGTGCTTTACCATGCTTCCCTATGCTTTGCCATACCTCTCTGTGCTTTACAATGCTTCCCTATGCTTCACCATGCCTCTCTGTGCTTTACCATGCTTCCCTATGCTTTGCCATACCTCTCTGTGCTTTACAATGCTTCCCTATGCTTCACCATGCCTCTCTGTGCTTTACCATGCTTTCCCTGCACATTATTACACTTTCCTGTGCTTTTACTATAGAAAGCTTTTATGATATTTGACTGTGTTTTGTTTCAGTGCATATAAACACTCATCGTCTAGACATTTAATAACCTGCAGCTACAGCTTGGGATATAGAATATTATATTGCTTGTCACAAAAAACCACTGTAATCGAGCAGTGATCATCATATGAGAGCACAGAATCGTTTTTGCTTCACTGTTGGAGATAATGTATTTATCTGTGGGTGGAATGGGAGCCTGTCCTGTAAAAGGCACAGGGGAGCCCTGTAACACATGCTGAATGAAGCTAAGTGGTTCAAATGCATGTAATACAGTCACCACATGGAGCGCTAATGGGGTTACAGGACTGTATTGATCGGGATTCAGTTTCATGGGATGGAAGCGCTTCAGAGGTAAGATGTGCAGAATTGTTCCGTTTGCTAGATCCTGTTTTTTAGGGTTCTATCTGCAGTGAGGGCACCACGCGCGGTGCCAGGTATAAATGTTTATAAAGCCTGCACACATTCTTGGCCCGCAGAATGATACATGCTCTAACTCTGGCAGCCCAGGCTGCTACCATACATGGCTGTTCTCTCCCTGTTGAATTAGTTCATGTGTACGTTGGTCAGGGTCTCTCTCTGCTGTCTGTACTTTGGTCCCAAAGTGACTAATTACAGCTACAAAAACAGGAAGGCTTCCAGGAATCTCATAATCTCAGTCATAAACTGCACTTTACAGCCTTTTGTTTTGTCGCAAAAAAAAGTCGCAATAAACTGAAAGACATCAAGATGGTTTTATTTTTTCTGTGCATTTCAATGTATTTAACACATGTCTTAAACACATTACTTTTAGCACGCTCAGGCTGTTCACAAATAATAAGCTCCAGTTTTAGATGGAAATGTACAGGGATGTACTGTATCAGCCATCTGTATGTAAATGCTTTAAGCTGATAAGTACACATTTCCGTTTTCCTGCCAGTGAGACTGTGTGTTGCAGTCAGAAAGCCAGAGCTCTCTTCGATAGCCAGATTATACTTCTGCCTTCCAATGAAACACTAAAACCTCTCCTCATCACCAGTGCCCTTTGATCTATGAAACGACACACAGGTGTGGCAATGGAATTGTACCTATAACCTGTTGGTCCAAAGTTAAATGCAACTAGCCAGAAACAGCATTCTAGTTGTGCAATGATTCACATTACAAAATCACATGTTCCACACATCACCCCCGTTTCACTTCCTGTGTTACTGATAATAGGGTCCCACGGGGAAACAACGTGGTGGGATCAGGTGGGGTCCTATTTACAGGAACACTGATATTACAGAATCAGATATTTCCTCTCTGGAAAGTACCTGCCTCATAACTATCACTGATTGGCTACACAAACGTATCGCGCTTTCTCAGCGGCCCTCTCCCTGCTTTCGTTGTTGTTTTGGCCGCTCTTAATTTTAAGGGGCATGTTTTTTGGATTGTTTATTATCTGGTAACAAGCAGGTTCCAAGCACGGTAACAGATGCTGTTCGTTTGAGTTAATGGTTAGTAAACAGCAGCCTGTTGATAAGCTATGAAAAAGTCCAGCTGCAGTAATATTTAGGAAATGATCTGGGGTTTTATGAGTTTATAAATAGGTTCATTAAGCATTGACTCAAAATGAACAGCAATTGCTAACATGGTACAAACTAAAATAAAAAAATGCCTCGTAAAGTGTGCAGCATTTCCTAACAGGATCACACCTGCTGCGTGGTGGCATTTAAAAAACTCTGCATCTGCGCTTGGGGAGATTCATTTGAAAACGCATTCTGACTTCATCTTCAGCCATGAGTACACACTCTGAATATAGCAGCTGGCCTCCAGGGAGTCTTACCCAGGGACAGCACCTCTACCCTTGTTAAGTTGTTTGTCACTTTTTCTGTGTTAATGTAAGTTCCGATTTCACGCTGCTTTACCGCTCCGCTCATGACACACTAGAAGAGGGGATGTTGTGTCGTCATCCTCACCCTTACCAGCGCACTGCAGCATGCAGGTACAGCCAGAGGCTCCACGACGCTTTCCATCTGGGAAAGCTAATCCTGGCACAGCACCATTGTTTTCATAGTCTGGCTTGCAATGCCGAGGTTACCCGCTGGGAGCTCTCTTCCAGGGAAACGTCAGCTCACCTTCATTCCCTATCATTAACTCTCCTGACTGTTTCATACCCTCTTCTGAGTGTTCTGTAGCATTATTATTAGGGCTGTGCCGTTAAGCAATTGTTCTTCATTAATTCAGTAAAAGTGTTCATTACTCAACAATGCAGAGATTATTATTGTTCTTACTAACTGTTCCAGAAGCTTCTGATAAGACTGGAATTCGATCAATGGTGAAACCAATGCCATTGCCTTTAAGAACAGGTCAGAGTCGATATATTCAAGGGTCTGTTTCTTGAGTCTTCTGTAACGGTTCAGATAGAAGATGCATCAATGCTGCTTCCTGGGCGGTGCTTGAGGTCTGAAGATCAGAAGACCTCTGTTATCCGAACAGGGCCTTGGTGAGCTGTCCTATTGTGTGCTGTGCTCTTCTCTATGTTTATACTGACGCTAATATACTCCATAACTGGTCACAAGTTCTGTGTTTATGGTTCTGTGCTGCTTCATCAGTGTTACTGATAACAGAGTGAACCTGTCTGCAGTTACTATGGAAACACGGTAAATATTGACAGACGCTGAAACCATGAAAGGCAGACATGAGACGAGGCTCTGCGTTTATTTTATCTTTTTGTTTGTCTGTTTTTATTTTTAACAGAAAAGCACCAGTGAAATGTACAGTAAATGAAACATCTTTACCAGGGGAACTCCAAGTTAACAGCAGCTGAGGTCACACCATTGAAACTTCATGGTATTTGATCACCGTCGAACCAGCTTGACTCAGCTCCTGCAGGGGCGCACAAACCTTTCATACGTCGCCCTCTTTACAGAGCAGATGTTTTGTTGCGCCCGTCAGAACTTAACTTTAAGCACAGAAAGTTATAAGAAATAAAAATCTTAGAAATAAAAATTCTTTGTGAATTAGCACCCTGAAGATGCAAAGAGATTTTGCCTTGAACTCTGCCTGAAGTGTTCTATCACTGGGTAGTGTTTTTGAGCTGACAGAATGGGAAGCTGTTGCTATGATGGCATTGAATGGAATCGTGTTTTTGAAATGGATGCTGAAGCTTTTCCAGATGAGTAGGAACAACATCACGAATATGATTCAACTCATTTTCCTCAAGGAATTCACTGAGACATGGAAACTGATTTTTTTTTGGCAAAATGCAGACACTCAACACCAAAATATTGCTATCCCAACCTTGAAGTGATAAAAAGTCCAGATTTAGCTACATAAATGTTAACAAACACATTCTTAAATAAGTTGTGAAATGTGCACTTTCAGATATAATTTACGCATGTTGAAAACGCGTCTCGCAAATTCAACATTTAAAATGATTGCGGCTTCTCTTTTCAGACTCTGGAGGACAGCAATCCAGTCAAACCCAAGCAGATGTTTCTTCACTTGCTAGAGTAAGTCAGCCCAGTCATAACCAACCTGAGTTTTTACCAGTTAAAGGTAGATTGGTTCCTACCCCAACGTCCTGATCGCTCAGCCTGTTCTCACACTGCGGACAGCATTGACTGCCCTGCAGGCCAGGTGTTTCTTACCTATGAAGAAGGTGGTGGGTGAACTTTCTACCTCAAAGATGGAGGTGGTGGTGGAGTCGAACCTGAGCCAGAGACCGACAGCTAGCACCATCGAACCGACCACCTGTAGAGAGAGGAGAAGGACAGCGGTCACGCATTCCCAAAAGCACTGACTGCAGCCGAGTCTGCGAGTACAAAACTATTCCTCTGAGGGGTACAGGGCTGGGGGTCACCTTTCCCGTCCAAAGGGAACAGTTATCCACTGATAGGTAAGCAGTTTTATTGAGCCTGTGATGTCAGAAGGCAATAGCGTTTTGATCTGCTGAGTGACATCAGAGGGCAAGCGTTGTTTGATCTGCTGGAGTGGCTGCTGGCAGTTTTGTAAGCAGTAGAGCATGCTGGTTTTGGTTCACATGACACTGCGAGAAGGTTGCTAGTTTCAAGCTAAGTGTTTCATTAATTGTCCATAAAACCAGGCATTTTAAAACTACAGGCCTACTGACTTCAGATTATAGTGACGTTATCTGTGTTACTGTACTGCACGCAAAAGATTCCAGTAAATCAGAGCTGTTTTGACGTTGATCGGGAAAAACAGGATAACGAGCTCACACAAAACACAGCCCTGATGCGTTGATACATTTCCAGAGTGCTTCATACTGCCCCTCTGCCTGCCACCCTGGCACAGACACTGAACTGGTGCTACCCTGCCCAGCAGTGAAATAACAATACCAGCATCTGTTCCACACACAGCCTCCCTGTCTCGCTCTGTCACCCGGGATCGAAAACTAGTGACAATGAATGCCTCTCCACACTGGGTAATGAGTAATGATACCTTCACTGATTCAACAGATGGTTAATACAGAACTGCACAGCCAGCTACAGAATCACCCTGCTTGATTTTGTATAAAAGTCTGATATCAAACATACCATCAAGCATCCATATTTGAGAGCCCGTGTAAACCAGCGCTCTGCGACTGTGTATCTCGTTTCAGACATCACATTGCATACACGCTCCGCTGTGTCAGTGTGACTCTTCACTTATTCTTAACCCTCAGTATTTCACAACTGTTTCCTGTGCAAGTCAGACAGCTAGTTAACAAGGGAGTGCTGTGCGCGAGGCTGGCAGCGAACCGGCAGGTTAGGGTCTCAACCACAGGACAAAAGAGCAGGACTCGTCTACATTTGTGCTTTTAGTGCTTGTGACCTCCTCCCATCTCTCCGACAGGGGAATGTGTAACTGCAGTGTATCTCACAACGCTGCCCGAAGCATCAGCCAGCGTATTAGCTGCTACACAGAAGAGCCACACTTTTCAGCATGAGTGCAGGGGGCAGAATGCTAACGTCCGTGCACCACGCAGCACTGCCTGCTCCATATACCCGCCTCGCATTATTTTATTAAATAGACATGAGCTAAAATGAATGCAATCAAATAAATGCCTCCAACGGCATTGCAAAGAGGCATAACTTCGATCAGCACTACTACTGGTATCCCTATAGTGGCTATTAACACCACATACCGAAGACTAGGATAACTCAGTGTATTATTCCTCTGTTCCTGTCTTTACAAGTTCACACAGTTTTTTGGAATAGAAAAAGGTTCTATTGACCCGGCGGTACAAAACCATTGCCAAGGACTCCTGATCTGAAGTTTCTGGGAGCTGAAGACGCGCTGCACTTCTTGATTAAAACGAAACCGCGGCTTGCCTCCTGTCCTCAAACGCTGGGCGAGTGTCGGTGAGGATCGGGGTGTTTTTTATTACAGGCTGTGCAGAGTTTCAGTTGTAAATGGTTCAGCGTGGGGCGGACGGCTTTCCCTCTCTGAATGTGGATGTTGTTTTTGGCATGGCATGTAAGAAGCAGTAAGAACTGTTCTGTCAGAGCTTCTGAAATGTTCTTGCAATTTGAATATCTTTTCATGTTGGCACAAGCTCGCCTCGTTGCATGAGCTTAGATAATGGTCCATTAGGAGTCTGTGCTCGCTGACGTCCTAACCCTCAATCCACACACTGGCTATTGACAATCAGGAGGGGGGTTTAAGAAACCCCTTTTTATTTTAACTGTTAAAAACAGGCTTGCTGATGTATAGTCCATACCGTACAACCTGTTTCTAAACTAGTACAGTAAAGCCTTTAACCCAATGCAAGCCCATTTCTATGATATGATCGGTCTTGAGTCGATTATCCCGAAGCTGGGATCTGATGTTTGTTGAACAGTTCAGCCTTTTTGTATTAGTTTATTAAGAGGTTACTACTAATGATCAATGGTGTATTTATACTGCACATTAGTGTACCATTACACCCCCTGTTACAATACACCAACGCATACAGACCTCCATACCTGTGTGAGGTGTTTTCTTCATAATTGTTCTAAGCTATTGACAACGACAGCAATGCAGGAGACAGCTGCTCAAACAATAATCCAGGTATGAAAGATTCATCAGGCAATGAAAAACTCATACCAGCTTACCGTGGCACATTTCCACTCTATCCCAGTATAGGCGTATACTTCACTGTGGGTTATCATAGCCAATCCAGACAGCTGTTTATCCAGTTGTGACACAGCTTGCTAAGGAAGTTCTTTTCGCACAAGTTACTGTGTGTCCTGCTTTTTATTAGCTTACAGCAGCCGGAGAGCTGCTTGGTTTTGACATTCTTTAGCAGATATATAGAGGCTGTCTGCCTCCATACACTCCATACACACATGCACAGGCCATGGAGATCTGTTCAGGATAATGGTAGCACGAAGTTTGCATTATCTCAAGGGGAGGTATGTTACACACTTGCTTTTTACATTTTCCCAAACATCTGAAGACAAAGCGGTTCACATCAGGGACACACCCAGACATTTCTAACAGAATCCTCTGTTAACAGGCATGACCGCCGTGTTGATTACTCTCCTGTGAAGCAGTAATGGGCCCCTGGGGGCCCGTACTAATGAAGCCCAGCTCAGATCAGCACGCTGGCTCTCTCCGCATGGCTCTCCCATGGGGCAGCACTGTGGAGGAGCGCTCAGCTGGGACTGGGGTATTAGATGTGCTGTGTGGACCAGTCAGCTTACTGCAGAACTCGCTTAAACAAAACACTGGCTGATCGATGTTTCATTTCAGTGCTTTCAAATGTTAGGAATCCCCAGGATTTCTTTTTAAGCAGGAATGTGTCCGTAACTTCAAAGCGCACAGGTGAAGCGTTTTTAAAAGTCACTACATCATTAAAAAGGAAATATGAAGAGTGTGTCTCGTGACTATTACAACTTTAAATGTTCCTATCTAAAAATATAATGCTTTTTTAAAAATCCTTGCTCTTAGCAAGCATCCTTTAAGTGTCTTTTTTTTACCCCAAATGGTTATAACCTGTAGCGCAGATGCAAGACAAACAACAATTGAACAATTGGCAGCAGTGTGGAGTAGTGGTTAGGGCTCTGGACTCTGGACTCTTGACCGTAGGGTCGTGGGTTCAATCCCTGGTTGGGGACACTGCTGTTGTACCCTTGAGCAAGGTACTTTACCTAGATTGCTCCAGTAAAAACCCAACTGTATAAATGGGTAATTGTATGTAAAAATAATGTGATATCTGTATAATGTGAAATAATGTATAATGTGATATCTTGTAACAATTGTAAGTCGCCCTGGATAAGGGCGTCTGCTAAGAAATAAATAATAATAATAATAATAACAATTACAATTCTAAAACCACCAAGAAACAACTTCAAGAGCACTTATTACAAGACTCTAAAACCTCCTTAATATATGACAGTGGAGCTGGTCCTGGAGACAGTGCCCTGGTGACTGTCTGTGTGTGACAGACTCCTGAGTGCTACAACTGTTAGATTTCGAAATGTCCCATTTTTCAATTTTTGTCAGTTAATGACAAACTACAAAGTGGTGTGTAATTCGATATGTTAACGCAACATTATTCAGGATTCATTCGACTTTATGAAGCAAAATTAGTCAGTTCTACCAGAAGATGCAAAACTGTGGGCCACAGCTGTAGAAAGGGTAGACGTGCTTTTTGTTCACACGCTGTCTCGTTGTCTACCCTTTTATAAAACACCACCAGCCTACATGCGCCCCGTTGACACACTCTCAGGTCAGTAAGTAACCAGGCTAGTTTTCGAAGGGGGCAGAGATCCCGCATCCTTGCACACTTCAACTCCGTTTGGAGACCGAAAACAAACTGGACAGTCAACAGCAAAGGCACTTTATAATGTCGTTCTATTCACTTTAACCGCATTTAGCAGTGAATTATGAAGCTAGTACAAGACTTTTTTGTTCCTTTGTGAACCCTATTTTAAACAGCAGAACGCTGAAATTCTCTTTGAGTGATTTTGAGGAGGGGAGAGGTTATCGATATCCGCTTCTCTGTTTCATTAAATCGGGTTCCTGTGTTCCCGTGGCAACACGCCAGTACAGAAGCGTACTCTGCTGCAGCTACATCCTGAGAACTGGCTGCTGAAATCGCCCTGATTCTAAGAAATTCGGTTCTCTTTTTTTCCGCCTCATTATCACAGCTCAGAATGCAATCTCGCTGTCAATTACGGGTCATTTAAAATGCATGAACTGAGAAGAAGAACGCCTGTTTTAGGCTAGGAAAGTTTATTTGATCCATAAATAAAAAAGAGAAAAATCTTTCTTTAAATGCGGCACTATAAAAGGTCTGTGAATATGTATTTAAATTATAACGAGAATGCATTTCACTTTGATTACTGCAAACACCTGTTACTGTCAGTTATGCAAATTAAAACGATTTGAAGCGCAACGCGACAGCACCGCGTGCATGTCTGCGTTAGGACTAGGCTGTAGTTGTTTTGCTATGTATGTGTGTGTTGTATTCTGTTTTTACTCCCTGAAGTCAATCTGGGTTTACAAATAATTCAAAATGAACCAGCCTCACTCGCTGCCGCGGCACGCTGCTCAGATTTGAACAGGCAGTCTTTTGAAAACACACACACTGCTCGATTTACAGGGAGGAAAAAGGGGCGGTCTTTCCTTATGGAAAATGTGATTTGAAATTGCATTGCCAGAGTCAGCCTCCGTCTCCTTCTGAACCTGGAAAAATTCAGCAGCAACTAGATACATGTATAAAGACTTACTACTAACACGAGCAAAATCCAAGGAACATTATGCGTAAATGAGAAAATATTCACACACCACACACAACCCAAAAAAGTGCAATTTCAAACTTTGACATGTTTAGACAGAAAAGTTCTGTGCATTATTATTATTATTATTATTATTATTATTATTATTATTATTATTATTATTAAAAGTTGCGTTCTGTTTGCTTATTTGACTGTGCAGTTCATTTTATTTCAATAATCCCTGGAGAAAAATAAGGAACACTTACCCAAAATATGAAATTGAAGATGAAAAGAAGATATTTTACACACTTCATCCCGCCTTTGACTTTGCCCATTTTTATTCAGTGATTTTTTTCTAAATATCAAATTATAATCAAATTACGATCCGCCCGTTTAAGAAATCCACTGCACAGGAAGACCGGCGTGAACGAGAGTGTCTGGGAAGGTAGGGTGTCAATTTCTGCAATACAAAAACGACGGAAGATTTTTTTTTTTTTTTTTTTTTTAGACAGCTTTTCCTGACCGCCCATTTTAATATGCTAGGCTGGGGCGATGCGAGGGAGGTTTCAGACAGACACACACACACACCCGGCGCGGGCTATCTGCTTGAGCGCATGTACAGTAACTCTGAACACTGTATCATTTTAGGACAACCCGTTCAACTCCCTAAAATGAAATTAGTCATTTAATTTCTTTCTTTCTTTTTATTGTATGGCTTTTACTTCTTTTTACATTCATTTTTATTTCACACCATTTCTCATTTTGAAAATGTGACAATTTCCCCCACATACTTTCAAAAGTTTCAAGGGACTTTTCCATTACTGTATAGCAAACATGGTAACATTTAAAAATACAGTCTTTATTATTATTATTATTATTATTATTTATTTCTTAGCAGACTTACAATCGTACAATCGTAAGCAAATACATTTCAAGTGTTACAATACAAGTAATACAATAAGAGCAAGAAATACAATAAACTTTTGTTCAAGCAAAGTACAAGTGTGACAAACCACAATTCAATAATACAGCAGATAATAGTGATAGTTACATCAGGATATGATTAAATAGTGATAGTTACATCAGGATATGATTAAATACAAAGTACTACAGGTTAAACACTTCGCAGATTACAGTATTCTGAAGTACAGGATTAAATGCAGTAAAATAGGGGGCAGATAAGAGCAATGGCTTATCAGTCTGTTGACCAATCAAGAAGCACGCATTTAGTAAATATGGCGAGCCAGAAAACACGTGACTCAATAATACCGCACAGGCCAACAGAGTCGAGGCTGTGGTCCTGAATTTGATATTGTGGTCCGTACATTAATCGCGTTATCCCTGAGAACTCAGGAACCAGGTCAATAAACTCCGTCATGTTTACAACAGTCATTCAGTATATCTGTTTCTGACCTTGGTTACATGACTTCTGGAAAGCATACAGCTGGGGGCGGGTATGTGAACACTTTATCCAAATGCTATCTTGTCTGATTACCTGCCTCTAGATAACACTCTTTGTTCATGGCGCTTGTCTAAAGAGCAGTTTGGTATAGTTTCACACGTATGACTTTAGCAGGATCAGGCGCAGATCACGAATTCAATCCGTTGTTTCTGTTTTCAGGAAAATGGGACCCCCCCTTCGATACCCCCCTCTCGCTCCCCCCACCTGCTGCTGGGAAGGAACTTATTTTTTCCAAGCATCAAAACAAAGGTAGGGTTGTACTGCTGTGTACAGTATTGAGGTTAATATATGACAGCCCTGCAGGCATTAACAGGGCTTACTGCATAGCCCTGGCTGATCTGCAGCGGGGGGAGGGGGGGGGGCATTGTGCAGTGAACACTGTGCAACGCTGACATGCTTCCCCACTTCACTTCAGCCACAAGGAGTCGTTTCAGAAGCAATGTTTGCTGGAATAGTCAGTAAACACGGGAAATTGTAAAAATACAGCCCTGCGTTTCATTGTTATCATTCCTGAGGCTGTCGGGCGATGGCACTCCATTCTATAATTCATGCAGCGTTGTGGATTTAATACGTTTGCTTTATTAACCAAACGAAGGTGTGTCTGACTGAACCACGGCACACACATTGCGTCTGACTGGATGCAGGGCTGCAATCACACGGCTGGCAGTGTCACTGCCGGGCTGAGGGTATAGAGAGGCGTGGTTCAGGTTCATGATGTTAGTAAATGGATGTGTGCTCTTGGCGCAGGTCCCGTTGATAAAGCAGCGTCCAATGCAGATATGCTGGATGCAGAACAGCACAGTGAAGCATCACTCAGGCCCTGGTAATACTAGTTCACTGCAGGTCGTTTATGCTCGACAACAACCCCCTAGAATTTTAGACATAATTAAAAAGGAAAAAAAAAAAAAAAATTTTATTTAACATTATGTCATTAAAGAAACTACAAAATGAGACAGCAAAAGTCAACCGGAAGCCATAATAGCAGCACAGTATTTCATGTTAGATTTTCGAAATGTCACGTTTAATCAATTTGTGTCAGTTTTTCGTTAAGTATATGGAAAAGTTTGACAAACTTGTAAACATTTGACAAAACATCTTTCAATTCTACATCTTCAGGCCCTTGGGGACCGCTACATCCTCCCCCCGTTTCACCTGGGGATTCATTCACCTGGGCAGGGTGGGTAACCTAGCAACAGAAAGGGTGTAACCTAGCAACCTGCCTGCAGACCTGGTGAGAGACGGTCTTAAAAACTCTCAGATTACTAAACCTTCCTGCCGCAAAACAAACTGCCTCCTGTTTTTGACTCTGCGAGTTTTGCTCAGGGTAACACGCTGACGTTTAAGTAAGACGCACATTAAAAACAGTATTTTAATGATAAAATGAAGCCTTTTGTCTTCAAAGTGTTCTTATAAGATTGCATTAAAAACATCTTTAAAATGAGATGAAACGCGAGAGAAATGAGAATCAGATGCTGCCGGCCTGGTCCATGGAGCCCGGAAGCCTTGTTAATCACCTCAAGAGGATACCGGCTGCTGAGAAGCACACTTTAGCGGTTTAATCATCGCACCGTTTGTAGTCAACATCCTCTTGAAAGCAAACCTCAGATCTCATGAGGAACAAAACATGCCAACGAGCTTCAAACAAATAGAAATTCCCCATAGCAAAAGCACAGCAAAGTATAATAACGCATTGTGAAAGCACGGTAAAGCACAGGCAAGCATTGTAAAGCCCAGAGAGGTACGGCATAGCAAGTCCCTGTACTATACTGGTCTGTATCATTGTACTAGAGACCCACACGTCTCAAGTGTAGCATCAGCCTTGCTTGTATCTTCACATAGTTGGTGCCTTTGTAGACAGCGCCATCTGGTGGCAGTCAGTCAGTTCTATCAGGGCCGGTGGTGGCATTCTTTTGCGCTGCAGAAGTCGTAACGTTGAATTCATTCAATATGAAGACGCTTTACAGAGCTGAGAGAAGGGAGGTGGAGGAAAAATTCAATAAATAATGGTTGTTGGGAGGGGTTGCAGAGTTTTACCTCTTGAAGATCTTATGAACCCTGCAGGTAGTAACAGCTACATGTCTGCTGATTTCACAGTAACTTAGTGGAATTTGGATACATGCACAAAACTACCATTTGAAAGGTGACTGTAATTGAACAAGAACATGCACCTTTCACAGAAGACCGTGTGCATTGCTGTTCCGTTTCAATCCACTAGAGGGCACAACAACCTAAGACTTGCTGAGCATTCAAAATTCTGAAAGGTATTGACAGATAAAGGGGCATTCAGAACAGAAAATAGGAGGCACTTTTTTACACAGAGAATTGTGGGAGTCTGGATCCAACTCCCCAGTAATGTTGTTGAAGCTGACACCCTAGGATCCTTCAAGAAGCTGCTTGATGAGATTCTGGGATCAATAAGCTGCTAACAACCAAACGAGCAAGATGGGCCGAATGGCCTCCTCTTGTTTGTAAACTTTCTTATGTTCTTATGTTCTAAGTCTCTTTGACAATCTGAAAACCAGTACTCCACTGGTTCTGATCAGCACACACCACTGCTGGGCATTCTTTACTTTGCAAGCAATGCTACCCAAAAGAGTGTGAGCCGACGCTAAAAGATAATTTCACAAACTGCAATGAGAATTGATTGCAGAACCATGGGACCACATCAGGAACCAAAAAATATATCAAGGAAAAATGAGCTGCTATGCTGTTTTGACACACTAGGAGGCACTGTTTCTCCCAGCAGAGAGTTGTGAAAAAGCCCCAAAGCCACCTGTACTTCTTCGCCTGCTCTTGTGTGTTTTGGATTAATATTTGTGTTCTGGGCCCCCTTTCCTCTTCGTCTTAAAGGGTAACTGCAAAAGTGTCACCTAATTAAGCTGGGCATCAGAACACAGAGAAATGGAGCTGATTCACTGCCTCTGTGGTGGTGCGACTTCAGTTTAAAATGCCAACAAGCGAAAAGCTGAGCAAGGAAAAGAGAGAGTGTGTGGGAGAGTTAGAGCTGCGGGCTGCTGTGTGTGTGTGTGTGTGCGCATGTGTGTGCATGCATTTGTGTGTGCGTGCGTGTGCACGTGTGTGTGTGTGCATGCGTGCGTGCATGTGTGTGTGTATTTCCTTCAAGGACAGGGCTGGGATATCCTGAACAAACCTCTTTATTTTGCTTTGGGGTTGTCCTGTAACAAGATGGCTCACATCCCTTTCAGAGGGTTTGATCCAGTGGGATAGTCGCATCTACGCTGATGCAATCCCAGGGCATATAGAGACAAACACTCACGAGGTGCCCTACTCTGCGGCTGCGTCGAAGAGAAGCAAGATAAAAGCATCGTGCTTTTGCGTGTCTCTAGAGATTTTAACCCCCCGGAGCTTCCTGTCAAACAGCAACAACAATACCAGCAGCAGAATCCAATTAAAAACACATTTCCATGCACATTTCTGCCAGATACTGGAGCTGAGTAATGATCTTGGTGCTTGCCAGCAATACAATGTTAACCTATATACTGTGTATGCAAGCTTCAGACTGAAATTGTATATGCTGTAACCCTAACCCAAACACTAGCTCTAACCAAAGCCCTTTTCTGATACAATTGTGTACTTACATATCTCATGCAAAAAGATTGACATGTTAAGTACATTGTAACTGTGTGCAATAGCACTGTGATTATGTGTAAGTGCACATGCATTTACGAAGTGAGCACGATGTAAATACACAGGAATCAGTGTTACTGGTTGCAGAACGCTAAGCCTGACTGCACTGTTTAGATCACTTGCTGTTGTTTCAATGTTGCAGATGGCTGTAAGCGGTTCCTTGGCATTAGAGACAGGGGATCATTGGCCAGAGCAGGTCTGTTTAGGGTTTGCTGATTGCTGGCTCTGGAATGAACACTTTGCAGAACGTGGGAATCTTTTTTTGTGTGTGTGTGTCACCACGACAACCGCGGAGACAAGTGCAGAAAGTAAAAAGCAAAACTGTCGAGATTTATTCAGGTAAAAGAAAGTAAACGGAACAAGTTTTCAGGTATTTTTCTATAAAGTAACAGTGTATAAGAGCGAAGATTTGTCTTTAAGTGCATTGAGCAAACATTACAGGCCTTGTCATTTATTTGAATTAGGATCACTACACTTAAAAACATATTATCGCTCCCAAATTATTATGAAACCTCGAGTAGACAAAAAAACGACCCCAGAAGCATGTACACAAGTGTTTAATAAATAACAAGGAAAAAATGCTATTTTTTTTTGTAAGGATTTGTCAGATGTATAAACTTTAAATATAACATGCAGTCCTCATAACTTAAAACAACGTAACACAATAATTTACAGACTGAGGTAGGGCTGGGGAGCAGAGGGCAAACGGGTCACTTTGAGTTGAGTTTGTGGTGCTGTTTTATTGGCCGGAGAGAGGGGGTTGGGGGAGGGTCCAGGGCAGTAGTCAGTCAGTCAGTGTCTCCATGACTTCCTGCTAAGCACACACGCGCAGGCCGTGTTAATGCGAATGAAGCGCCACGCCACCAGCTTGTTCTCCACAGTCAGGGCGCGCACGAAGGTGTGTGTGTCGGTGCAGTAGGAGTTCCAGTGCTTCCGATCAATCCCCCGACAGCCAGCCCCGCCCTGTTTGGCGTTCCGGCAGGTGGTCTCGAAAAAGTACTGCTTGATGACCGTGTTGTTGATGTTCACCTCCGCCAACACGCTCACTTCCTGTCCTTTGATATCGGTGGCCTTGGTCTTATCGCCCACCCAGGTGCTGACGCTGTCGCACACCGAATACTCTCCACGGTGCAGAGCCGGATTGGCTTTCCGTTTCACCCTCGATCCCGTCGGGGCCTCCGCCCCTTCCTCCCCCGGTGGCTGAGAGCTGAACAGCACCCTGGGTGAGCGGTAGCGCCGCTTGGTGAAGAGTTTGGGGTCCACGGTGGTGCCGTTGGGGGAGTGATGGGTCTGGTCACGGGACCGGCTTTGGTTGCTGCTGTTCCCCAGCTGTGCCATCATCGTGTGCGGCGCCCCCTGCTGCCCGGAGGAGAGTCCAGCCCCTGCCGCCTTGGCATCCCTTTCTGACTTCAACACAGCCTGGACGCCGATCAGAAACACCAGGACCAGTGTCGACGACCACATGGGCACCCGTCCTGTAGAGGACAAGACAGTTAGATACGCCTGCTAAACATGCTGTCCTTGTTACAATACAGGAATCCAGCAGTGAGCACATTTACTGCAACACCCCATTGCTTCTGCGGCTTTGTTTTTGTTGTGCACATGAAATCAAACCACTGGAACTGAAAATCTGGGAAAACTGGGAAAACTGGCCAATTAGTGATAGTCTAGTTTAACTGACGACTTTAATAGGCCCACATGTGCAATTGATTTAAAAAGAGAAAAGGAACACACAGCCACACGCATTATAAAACGCAGGAGACTGTTTAGCAGCTGTTTAAGATGCCTAATTAAAGCACAAAGTGCTCTAACATTTTTACACATCATGAGCGCCTGTTGTTTCACTGATTACTGAGCGGAATTTGAAATTCTCACCCCCATGAGGTTTTCATGCAGGTGGGTATATAAAGGATATCAATGATAAATCTTGAGGTGTTGTAATACATGTGCACACTATGTCAGTCACTTACACCCTCTCGCCATGGCTGTACATTCACAATTCGAGCTATCAGTGTGACGGAAAAATGGATGAATACTAAAATCTTTAAATTTATTTTTTGCCCAGAAATGTGCACTTTAGAGATCAAACACTTTGAAAAGCAGCCCCATAATGTAGATTATTACAACATATTAGTGATACAAAACTAAACCAAATTCTAAGCAGTTTTCTTAGACCAGTAAATGAGTTTGTTTTACAGTAAGTTGTTTCACTGGAACAAATTCTTGGCAAATCAGACTCAGAATGGAAACTGAAGAGCTTGCATTTTTGTTTGCAACATTAACAGGTTTTTTTTTTTATTCTGTTTGCCCTGGAGCAAAAACATCTTAGAAAACTGCTTCAACAGCTGGTCCTACTTCACCATAGACAGGTTAGCACGGTACAGTATACATTAACTTTGTATAAATACTGTGTAATGGAAAGAACAACTCACGATACAAGCTTCATGATTCTTATTACACCTATGATCGTCCTTGCGACTATGGGATATGCTATTCTTGTACAGTCACAGGCCATATAAGAGTTCACCATTGTAAATTTGCAAGGTATTTCTGCAGCGTTACCATACTTTCCCTGTGGTTATAATATGCATTTACCAGGATTTGCCTTGGTTTGCCCTGTTTGTTAATATGCTGTACAATGCCTCGCTATTTTTTACATGCTTGACCATGCTTTCCCCTTATTTGTTGTGCTTTTGCTATGGTGAACTTTCATAAGGGAGTATATGGGTCATTTAAAGAGCCAGTGGGAGAGGCTGGCAGGGTTGAAAGGTCACGTTGTCACATGATTGGAACGAGGACGGTTGATCTGGAGAGTCATCTCAAAGCAGGCAAACAGAGTCGAATGATACAAACTCCCATCGCTTTTGTATCAGTACCGTCTAGTCCTGTATCAGTTCCAGAAATGGAGGTTTCCCTTCCCGTCTTGTTAGTGTTCTGTATTTCTGGGCAGCTTCTCTCTACCAGGGGAGTGTTGCATGTTCTGTAAGTATGGGAGCTTCGTTTCTTAGGGTTAAGGTAGGTCAAAATGAAATCTGCTGTCTTGTCACTAAGAGGAGTTACAGAAATATGTCAGAAAGTGAGCTCTGCTTCAGGGTGTGCCGGCTAGTACCAGTGCAGAAGGTGTCGATCACATCGCCTCTATGATGCATTACTGAAATACCTGAATGAAGCTTCAATCAAAAGAGCCACACACTGCGATGCAAGCTATACAGTAACTGACAGGACTCCACTCGTCCATGCAGTGTGACCTCAGCAAAAGGAAAAAGCGATTCCTGACTTACTGAGGTTACTAATCGGAGTGGGGGGAATTTGAAACAATGGAAAGGAACTCTCACTTTTTGCCATAACACCCCAAACATTTCAGAGCGCGAGAGATCTCTGCACCCCGCTCCGTTGCCTGGAGAGCTTTTCGTTTAATAGTTTAATGTCACGTCAGTCTGGTTTGATGAAACGTGCACAGGCAGGCCCGGTCACCAGGGAAGTGATGTCATTCATACATTTCCTCAACAACAACTTTCCGCAGATAGAACTCCAGGCTTCTCTATTGTTACTAAATATATAGAGAACGAGGAGGAGACAACAAAACGGGAACACCTGACATAACGCTGTCATGGGGCCACTGTGGGAACTGATTTGAGGCTGTGAGCTGTTTATGTTGTTTTCAAGGGAGGGCACAGTGTGTGTGTGTGTGTGTGTGTGAGTGTGTGTATAAATATATATATATATATAGGCTTGTTTTTCTGTTGCGGTTACTTCACTTCACCCCTAGGGGTCAGCAGTAGCCATAAAAGCAACACCACACAAGACACCACACTGCCAGATTTTGTCACGAGAACATTTCTAAAGCGAGCACGGTTTCGAAATGCAGGATTGGGGGAATTCTGCCATGAGCCGATGTGCTCAGGGGTATCAGCTGAGATCCACTGGCTGCTGGCTGGGACACACAGCTCAGAGATATCCCTGCTGTCCAGCACAGACTGCTAGTAATAATAAACAACTCCTGCACAGCCAACCGCTCTCATCTTCCCTTTTTCCTCGTGGAAAACAGCCAGTTTGCCTGTGATTGTACGCCATCTTGACTGCATTCTTTGCAGATGGAATTGGTCATGCAATCTTTGCAATCTTAATTCTGATCTGGAAGTCGTTCCTTTATACTAAAATCACTAGACATGCGACCTACGGTATTGTTTGTGTGTGTGTGTGGTTTTGTTTTAAAAGCTGACAGAAAGTTTATATAAGGAGTTAAACCATCTCTAATACCACCCAGGTTATTACAAGTTCCAGGGGAGCAAGACTCCTTCTAATCCTGTTCTGCTAGGGGGCAGAATCCACATCCGCACCCAGGTTCCCTGCGTTCCCTGCCTCACCTGTGCACTGTCTCCAGGTGAAGTGTGCTCCCCGCAGGGCTCTTATAGCGAGCGTCGCGCGCAGGCAGTGTCACAGCAGCCTGCCATCGGGGCTGCCCTCTCTGAGCTGCTCTCCACACCCCGCCTGCAGAACAAGACACACGTCACAGCTCGGCATTTTATTATTCCAGCGAATGCATTCACCTTATCTGTTTTATTTCATGGTCTACAAGTTCCAGAATGCATTGCGGCCAACTGTCCCTCCCAAACTGTCCTAGTGAGTCTGGAGCTATGTGGTCACCCCAGGGATCGTGGTCTTCTCCTAACAGATCCACAGATGTTAATTAATAGCAGCCGGGCAGTGAATTACAGGATACCACCTTGCAAAGGTCCCCTCTACTAGCTGCTGAAGGTCTTTGTCTCCCCCTTGTATTCACTAGTGGTACAACCAACCCCACGACTCCCCCAAGCAATCCACATATCAACCCTAACGTATGTTCTGGTGGACCAGCAAATAGCTAAAACCATGCACCAATGTGATTCTGCCTCCCTATGTCCTTCTAAAAGTTTACCATTGTATGTGTGCAGTTTTACCATGGCATGATCCTTGTACTGTTTTTCAAGGCACGATGGGGCATATTTTAAAAGACAGAGTAAAACCTGTCCTGTGTGTTTCACAAAACAAGTCATTATTGCAATTCAAGAAGTTCTCTTAGCAGGTTTCCCATGCTGATCCCATTCTTGCGCTATGCATGTCTTGCCATGTTTTCAATATGCTTTCCCATGCCTATGCCTTCGCTATGCTTCATTAGACTTTGCTATGCTTTTACTATTGGAATCTCTTAGGCAGGAGGTTTCAATGGCCCAACTCCACTCCACGTCTCCTCTCCATTCCTGTCGTACCAACATCGTACTCCCCAACCATAGACGGATCTCATTTTACTCACTTATAAATACTATATAATATCAACATTTTAGATAATCTTAATAGATTATATATGATGTTATGAGGTATAGTAAAAAGCTCTAATTAAATCCAGCCTTCAAGGTAGAAATCAAATCTCCCACTAAAAACTTTCTGGGTTTTACATTCACGGTTCCCAAAGCTGTCATTACACACGTGTTTGGTTTTTAGTGCCAACAGCGAGACTTCAACCACCATCTGTTTAGCTGCTTACATTTCCCAGATGCCACTGGTGCAGTAAAACCAAGTTTACAACACTGTTTGTTCTGAGGTGATGACAAATCTGACGTAAAAAATAATATAAGAAACCGAGCTGACAAATGTTTCGGGCAACGCTTTCATCAGGGAGTCCATCAGTTCAGTGGGGGTGTTGTCAACAAAGGGTTAAACAAACATCAGGAGCAGTCTTGAGAACGCTGTGCTCGAGCGCAGCTGCAAGGAAAGAGGAATTGATAAAGCGGGGTGCATCTTCTGCAGAAGAGACGTATGGTCTGTGTCTGGAACAACACTGCAGCTCATGTCATGAAATTGACAGTGTTTAGATATTGCTTGGAAAACAAAGTGTAAACAGAGTTCACAAAGTTGAGCTTCACCCCCTCCTGCCCCCCCGCCCCCCCAGCTGCCTGAGTCCTCTGCTGACGACAGCCCATCCCCATACCCGAGCGCTCTCCCAGAACTTGAAATCATTGGTCGCTGTAAACTTACTAACATAGCAATTAGTGTTGTGTGCACTCATTTGCAGATCCAATTCCTTACAGTGTTTCCCTGCATTGGTTTCAGTGAAACCTTTGCTGTTGCAACAAAATGTGACCTTACTGCTCCTCACACCGAACTACAACTATGCAATGATCAACAGTCTTACCCGTCATGACTGAAAGTGACGTGCAGCAGGGAGGTGCAGTGTGTGCAAGTGTTGTTTGTTTTTGCCCAATAAACAAACAACACTCCCTTGAATGCACCTCCCGCTGAACCGTTTCTCGTTACAGTTACAGCAATCCGGCCCTTTCCTGATTCTGCTAATGTAACAATGTCAGTCACATTGCCAGATTAGCCGAGATGAAACTGAAAGACATCCCTTAGCTTGGCAAACAGTTTCGTCATGTCTTTGTCCTGGCATGAGCTGGCTGTCACGCTCCCAGCAGCACTCCTCATGGTAGTGTTTACAATCCCCTCCAGACTGCAGGTGCAGCACGCGCCACTGCCAGCAGCCCTTTCATCAGCTCCTGTGAGGGTGAGTGAGAGGCTGGTCTGCCAGCACACAGGGGGCGTTCTCTCACAGACAGCTCTGCTCTGGACCGCTCTACCTGACTGAGGCATCCTTGTGGATCAAGCCAATCCAACAGTGCTGCCCTGGAGGGTGATCTGTTAAGGTACTGAAGAGGCTCAGGTATTAACAAAAACTCTATCTCAGCACATGACTCCAGTCCTGTATACACAGCATTGGCTCCCTATGAAATGTTCATTTTAAGGTCCTGCCACTTACATATAAGTGAGTATACCCCAACACACAATGCAAGATCTACTGAGGCAGGACTCCTGTTACCTGAAGCCAGGACTCTTACCTGTGCAGCACCACGACTGTGGAATTCTTTGCTCAAAATCTCGTTTTAAAGACTTATTTTTTTATCATGGCTTTTAATGTATCATTTTTGTAGTTGCTTGGTTGATGTTCTGTGTGGTTTTTTAAGTATTCTCATGTGTTTTTCTGTGTATCCTTGTACAGCACTTGAAAAGCGCTTATAAATAAAATGTATTATTATTATTATTATTATTATTATTATTATTATTATTATTATGATGATGATGATGATGTCTGCTTTCAAGACTGTAATGCACTTGTCCGTCTTCCCTGAATGAATTGAGCAAGTCTGGGATGAACTTGGACGACACATTCGTCATCCCGATCCTCTGCCTGCCTCTCTGCACGTATTGTGTGGAATATTAATGACTCAATGAATGTCCCTTGAGACACCTTCCAGCACCTTGTGGAGTCAAGGCTGTGATAAGGATAAACGGTGGGCCAGCCTGAAATGAGGCGCTGTGTTGAGTTCAGCCAGTTACCTCATTCTACAGCATCCCATGCCTGTCTTCAGTCCTATCTTAAACATTTGTCAGCACAGATCAGTAAAGCCAAATGCATCGTGCACAAGCTGTCAGTGTAGCCAGCTGAAAAGATTCTTCTTGTAGAGTAACGCTGTGGTGTTTGATAAAGTGCTCTTAACAAAGCCAGAAACTGTCTAGTCTTTTTCTGTTTAGCGTAAAACTGATTTTGTGCCTGGCAACATGGTTATAAACACTGTGATTCTTAGAAAAAAAAAACTATCCTGAAAGCAGTAGTTATAAAAGTTTACAACAGTATTTTTGCACTGTATGGTTTTCAGTTTTCATTGATACAGTTTACCCTGGTTTGCCACGGTTTTAAATGAGCTTCATCATGCTTTTTTTTTTTTTTTTTGATATGACGATAATGCTGGCATCTTGAAAAACAGGATCTCTTAATGAATAAAAAGCATCAATATCTGTACTGGAATGTCACCCTTGAGCTCAACATGGCCAGTCCTTGGTTTGCATGTTGTTAAACTGCAGAAGGTAAATGCACTGGTTCGTGTGTTACCTGGTCTCTCTGCTACAGGTAAAAACACCTCAATGGACTTCATGCCCAGGTCCTGCACCTGTGCAGCACTGGTAATATCTCACCATGGGAGCAGTCAAACCCCCTATAGGAGTCTGCTAGTAGAGACGTAGCTTTCAATTACAATTGCATCTCTCCAGTGCAGCTTATCATTAGGTGAAGCCAGGTGACAGCATTGCAGAGACAGCACCACACTGTATCCGCGCTGGGTTTTCATACAGCGTGAAAGTATTCTGTACAGCGCAGTACACAGTGTGGAATCAACAGGCATCCACAGGGTGCCAGGTTGCCCTGTCGATTCAGATTGTAAGTGAAGAGCAGTAAATATGAGCGCAATATAAGTGCTTGTTATTACAGTACACTGGGTTCCAGGGCTCTAGTACTGGATGCGTTTCCGTCTGAAGCAGAGGTAAGCTGTAGTTTAAGGGTCTCAGGAGGGCTGGGGCTGGAAGAGGCCCCTGTTGTTAATCAGTCTTCAGAGGCCAGTGTGCAGACTGTCCTCAGACTGGGAGAGTCTTCGAATGTTTTTTAATCATGCGATGTGTTAGTGTTAAACAAGTCACTGGCTCCTGTGTGTGTGTGTGTGTGTGTACTACAATATGGTAAACAGTATTGTCAGTCCAATTAAAATCGTCAGAGGTTACAAATAGCCCGAAACGCGACCGATCCCAGAACACTTTCTTATTAACAGAACAGGTTGACATAGCAATCAGAGAGTTAAGCGCTGTGTAGCTTTCCTCGGGGCTTGAGTGGTTTCCAGTACAAACACTGAAAAAAAGAAAAATCCTTCAGGATTCCTTACATAGGTGCAGCCCACACTGAACGACAGCGAGGGAAGAGATTGCCAGTGTCAGCGGCTGTAGAACTGAAAGACTCACTCAAACTGAGAAACCGAAAACCGGACACTGTGCACAGCGTTGAAATAAATATCAAGTGTTACACGTCCCCGCGTGCTGCTACAACTGTTTAACACGCCTGGAATTTTTCTTTTCATTGTTAACATACTGACGACTTTTTACACGTATAACCTGAAAGTCTGTTTCAAATGTCTGCTCTAGTGCACTGATAGTGTCAGGATTATTGCCCACATTGTCACACAGCAATAACGACCCATGATGTGGCCCGGAACAGAAAAGCCAGAGCACTTGTTGTTATGTTTTTTTTTTTTTAAGAGGACAGATCTTAAACCCCAGTGCACTAGAGCGGACATTTTGAAAAGAGCTTTGAAACAGACTTGAAAGTTATACGTGTAAAAAGTGATCCGCATGTTAACAATGAAAGGAAGCATTCCAGGCGTGTTAAACAGTTGTAACAGCACGCCGGGACGTGTAACAGTAGATTTTTCGGAACCCCACTACTTACTCTTTAAGTCTTTTTGACTATGAGTTCAGAGCTGTTCAGAAGGTTACAATGTTTAATCAGATGATAGATTTACAGCTCTTGGAATTATTAAATGCATGTGCGCTTACACATCATTACAATGTTATTATGCATAGTTACAATGCACTTAATGTGTACGTCTTTTTGCATGCTCTAACCCTAACCCTGACTCTAATCCTACCCCTGACTCTAAACCTAACCCTAACCCTTTTCTGATACAATTGTGTACTTACAAATATCCTGCAAAAAGTTTCACGTCAAGTGCATTATAACTGTGTGTAATAACATTGTAATGATGTGGAGGCACACGTGTATGATTTACTAAGTAACTGCTATGTAATTACACAGGAATTAGAGCCACTTCATGGAAAGTGTCACCCTTGTATCTCTGACCGGAACTGGAGCTGAGGATCGGCTCAGGCGAACACATTTACATCAGGATTGAATACAAGCATTTTAAATAGGATTGTGACAGGCTGATGACATTACCAATCCTAACATCAGGAAATGAACGAGAACCGGTATTCTTGTAAACTACCGTATGAATGGACAAAGGGTAGAACACAATTACAAAGATGAAATATGAACTCATTTAATAGGATAGGCGATGATGGGTGATGATGACGAGGACGTTGGCAGCCGCTAGAGATGACAGAAACCCATGACTGCTCGTTTGCTATAGTCCGTTAACCTGCAATGTGTAATTAAGAGGCTTCACGATATGCCAAAGAAGTGAAATCCTGAAGGTACGCGAGGGATTGAGCGCTGGTTCAAACGCTTTCTTCTTCAAATACATTTGAGAGCGACTCGAGGATCACGAGGAGGAAACTGACAGTTTGGAGGACCGGATCTAATCCGTCAGTACATTTTAAACCCGGTTTCGGGCACCTCGTTGCAGAAATAAGAACGTTAGCGTTACATGGTATCTTTTTGATATTGTCAGTTATAAATTCTGTTTTTTTTAACACATGAAAACATGGCAGGCAGTGTTCGTATGACTATTTGAATATTTGTCCCAGTGCCTGTTATTATAACGGAAATGTTTTGCATAGTTTGATCAGTTTTTCGTACCCTCTCGCCCAAACTGCAACACAAAGAGAACCCCACACCCTACCTTATAGTACAATAGCCGGTATATCCTAGCTGTAGCTCACAAGAACACAGTCTTGAGTGCAGGACACAAATCCAGCTTAGAGAAGTGCTTTGAGAGGTTCCAGACGTTTAAATAAATATAAGACATTTTCAAAAAATGTTTGGTTCAGCTCACAGAGTGTTCAATAAATCACTAGCATTTCTTCATAACAGTTCAAAACAAAGCCCCTCTGGTCCTGGCAAGAACAGACACATTCATACAGAAAGGACTCCAGGAAATATCTGTTAATGGCATGTTCCTAAAAACAACGCGGCAGACTAATTCACTGGCTGATTCTGTCTTTCACAGGCCTTGGTTTGAACCCTGGTCAGGGCACATGATGCCGCTGGTTCCAGCTATAGCGGAAATGATCATCAAGCAAACTCAACCACAAACAGTTTAACAACTGCCTGTCTGCTTGAGAGAGGAGCAGGACTGCATGGTTTCACAGAGCTGTGAAGGAAAGCTTCCATTACACAGTGTTGGTACAGTAGAACCTATCCTATCCCATCCTGTAAGGTACAGTACCCTCTATTAACAGACAGGCCTCTGGCATGTGTCATTCATATGCGCTGAGACCCATTGGAAGCTGATCAATGCACATTTTACTAGGGGTTTGAGTGCGCGTGCTTGTGCTGTTGTCGTTGTTGCTGTTTTTTTTTTTTTTTTTAAAAACGACATTTCTGTCTCGGGTCAACAAACACTTACTGGCAGGATCGTATTTTACTGAAGATTTTCATTTAACATTGGCAAGAGATTGCCTTACACAACGTTGGCATGGTGCAAAGCAACGGAAGGCTCTGTTTAAGAAAGCCGTCTTCTTCACGTTCCTGGCCCACTGCGCATGAAAGCGCTTTGAATACAAAGCAAAACAAACAACACACATTTTTTCATTATTTGACACAATTCAGTCTTTTGTGTATTCTGCTTAAAGAGGGTTATTGAACTACTGTGGAATCTTACAATTTAAACAAGATTCAGAACTGCAACCCAACCCCTCAGCTCTAACCACTACCCTACAACCCAGCCCCTCAGTGCTAACCACTACACTACACTGCCTCCCTCCCAGTCCATCAGCTCTAACCACTAAACCACACTGCCTGCCTGCAGCTCAGTGTCTGTCTCTTCTCTCTCTCTGTGAGTCTCCCTTCAGTATGTCTGTCTGTCTGTCTGTCTGTCTGTGAGTGTTCTTCAGTGTGTCTGTGTGTCTGTCTGCGAGCGTTCTTCAGTGTGTCTGTCTGTGAGTGTTCTTCAGTGTGTCTGTGTGTCTGTCTGCGAGCGTTCTTCAGTGTGTCTGTCTGTCTAAGAGTGTTCTTCAGTGTGTCTGTCTGTGAGTGTTCTTCAGTGTGTCTGTGTGTCTGTCTGCGAGCGTTCTTCAGTGTGTCTGTCTGTGAGTGTTCTTCAGTGTGTCTGTGTGTCTGTCTGCGAGCGTTCTTCAGTGTGTCTGTCTGTCTAAGAGTGTTCTTCAGTGTGTCTGTGTGTCTGTCTGTGAGCGTTCTTCAGTGTGTCTGTCTGTCTGCGAGCGTTCTTCAGTGTGTCTGTGTGTCTGTCTGCGAGCGTTCTTCAGTGTGTCTGTGTGTCTGTCTGCGAGCGTTCTTCAGTGTGTCTGTCTGTCTGTGAGTGTTCTTCAGTGTGTCTGTGTGTCTGTCTGCGAGCGTTCTTCAGTGTGTCTGTCTGTCTGCGAGCGTTCTTCAGTGTGTCTGTGTGTCTGTCTGTGAGCGTTCTTCAGTGTGTCTGTGTGTCTGTCTGCGAGCGTTCTTCAGTGTGTCTGTCTGTCTGTGAGTGTTCTTCAGTGTGTCTGTGTGTCTGTCTGCGAGCGTTCTTCAGTGTGTCTGTGTGTCTGTCTGCGAGCGTTCTTCACTGTGTCTGTCTGTCTGCGAGCATTCTTCAGTGTGTCTAATATAGTGCAATATTTCACTGTGGTTAGGTATATATATATACACACACACTCAAGAGGCTTGGGAATGTTACCCAGTATTTATATAGAATATAAAAACTATGCTGTGTATGTTATCTTGATGATGATAAGCAATGTAAACACTTCATTAAGTAAACAACAGGACAGCTGTTTAAACCATATCTCACATGTGGTCACCTACCTTTCCCGCTGCAGCCCAGCGCTTAACCACTGAGCTACTCAAACCACTACCTTCCACACTGCAGCCCAGCGCTTAACCACTGAGCTACCCAAACCACTACCTTCCACGCTGCAGCCCAGCGCTTAACCACTGAGCTACTCAAACCACTACCTTCCACGCTGCAGCCCAGCGCTTAACCACTGAGCTACTCAAACCACTACCTTCCACGCTGCAGCCCAGCGCTTAACCACTGAGCTACTCAAACCACTACCTTCCACACTGCAGCCCAGCGCTTAACCACTGAGCTACTCAAACCACTACCTTCCACGCTGCAGCCCAGCGCTTAACCACTGAGCTACTCAAACCACTACCTTCCACGCTGCAGCCCAGCGCTTAACCACTGAGCTACTCAAACCACTACCTTCCACGCTGCAGCCCAGCGCTTAACCACTGAGCTACTCAAACCACTACCTTCCACGCTGCAGCCCAGCGCTTAACCACTGAGCTACCCAAACCACTACCTTCCACGCTGCAGCCCTGTGCTTTCACAAACCGAGCAACTCAAATCCACTGATACCACTGCAGCTGCCCACTGTGCTGCCATTGTCCCATCAAACAGAACCACTGCCATTGAAATGTGTTGGCTCCTCAGCTTGTGTTCTGTAGTCTAAGCAGTCCTTCTATACCTTCTGAACAAGCTATCTCCATTCTTGGCTCCACTCAAAACCAACCATGACAATCTGCAGTAAGTGCCAGGGTTGTGAACCTCCACATTGAGTGTGCTTTCTCTCATTTACACTGCTTGAAGCTGACAGAGAAACTTGTAACAATGGCTACAGTGTTCGCTATGAGCCGGAGGGCTTTAGAGCTGGCTAGTGAAGAGACGTCTCTCTTGTCTTCTCAACCACAGCACAGAACTTACAGCGAAATCAGACTGGATCAAAATCCGTCTGTCTGCCTGCCTGCCTGCCTGTCTGTCTATCTGCCTGCACGCCTGACACACTGTCTGTACAGCACGTCAAAATTCATCAGTTAGGTATGGCATAACTTACAGAAAAATGCAATTTAACACACACCCTGATACTGAGAAGGTAGCGTGGGACTGCAGAGGAGTACCAGCAGGCTTTAGTGATCCGTCATCTTCAAATGAATTATAGAATCAAGTATTCATTCGAAGTCTCATAAAAAGTACAGATATATAATGTCTATAAAGTACGTATACATTTATATCTAAAAAGTTTCCAAACCTTTTTATCAATCTAGGAGTAGCGGTTGGGCACAGACAGTGATTCTTCAGTGTTGAAAGAGTGCTGACTGTCTGGCTGCCCAGGATTTCTGCTCCTGCAGAGAATGAAATGTTTTTACTTCAGCTGGGGTGATGATGGCTTTGCTGTGTTATAGATTAGATAACCAACAGGCTGGCATCAAGCACGCTGTCATCTGCAGGAGGTGCACTGAAAGCAAAACCTGTTAATGGAGCTTCGCCTCTTAATGTGACAACTTTCCATTAGATCTCCATTCCAGTCCTGAGGGCACGTGAGGTTCTAATGTCAAGATGCTACGGGTCACCACCTCAGCACAATTCTGCAGCAAGAGCCTCGCGTTTAACAGACAACCAGACAGGACTAGATTGTTGTTCTTTATTGTAGTTTTTCTTTTCCGTACCACAAACCCTGGACCCGAGTGATACTCTGAAATGTCTCTTTAATATTGACAGCAGTGCTGTTATTAAAAGTCTCCCAGTGGTGAACCGAAACACTAGAATTAATTCCCAGCCAATTATTGTTGGGAACCATTCCAGTTAGTGCCGGTGATCCTTGTTAAGGGTACTGCATGCTGAAGATGCCATGCTGTCTTACAGGAGGCACACCTGTCCAGTCCACATGGCTTGTGTGCAGCACACAAGAAAGATTTGGGGAGTTATGTCATTAGTCTCTCCCAATTGTGATGCTGTTTGCTGACACAATGCCTCTTAAGAGTGGCTTCGTTCTGCAGAGAGCAATGGCTACATATACGCAAACCAAAGGAATAAAAACTCTTTCCAAAGTTAATCCAATGTTTGGCTTGAACTCTGCTGTTATGTCATGTTATCTGAAACTGAAGCCAAACGTCTGTCCAGCCCCCACGTTCTAAATACAGCACAGGCAATACAGATGTCGTAAAGGGAAAATCGCATTTCTGAACCCTAGTGTAATCTCTCTTGTCGATTCTCCCTGTCTTGTGTGTCGAAGCACACTCACAGAGTTTGTTGTACAGTAATAAAGGTGTGGGATTGTTTGGGTGTTTTACGGATCAGGCCTTTTAAATATATTCTGCTTCTGCTATGTTTTTGTTAAACGCTGCTGGTGTTGTAATGGGGTTGCAATTGGATTGTATCAGGTTTTACCGTTGAATTGCCTGCACAATAAAAAGGGTTTTGTCACACGGAAGATTTGATTTGTGAAATGCATTATTCAGCGTATATTCTGTACAAAATTAGCATGTTGATTCTGTAAGGTTTTAGTACATTTGTTGCTTAATTAAACTTGAAGTGGACTGTTGAAAACACCACTGACCCCAAACCCGTTGTGTGGATGCATCCAGAATCAATACAAGCCTTTCCAAAATATTATTCATCCATCTCAACTTACACTTACCAGCGCCCCTGTTGAAAAAGTGAATTCTCTCTTCTCTACAAAAGACAGGAGCAAACATCTCTACAGTGTCTGTCAACGCCTCGAACCTGGAAAGGGGATCAAAACTTTTAGACTGGCCAGCTTTCCAGCCTGGAAAAGTGATCTAGAAAATATTGGAGCTGCTCATCTGTCAACCTGCAGAATTCCAGATTCCAAATTCCAATTCCAAATGAAATGTTAACTTGTAGACCTGTCAGTGTACATTGCTGGACGCCTTTGATTCAGCATGTTGGAACACAGCTGCAAAAACAAAGGACATCTGCAAAATGCAAATGTTTCCCCACAGTAAAAGTATAGCAAAGTGTAATAAAGTATAGCTAAAGCACGCTGAAGCATAGACACGCTTGTAAAATAGGTTTATGAGGTTTGAAAATATGTCATTGTAATAAATGTCAATGCAAAGTTTCATAAAATGTGAGATTCAGAACATGATCATTGCATGAAATGGCAAGTCAAAAGATCCTCCAAAAATATTCCTTTTTAGCTTGCGTTTGACTGAAGATTTTCAACACTAAAAAGGGTTGTAAAAATAATAGCGTGGTAAAACCTTTCACATGCTTCCTTCGATGTTCCCTCCCACTCAGGATGCATCTGTTTCTGATCCCGCACAGCATACCAACAGGAATCTGAACGTTTTCCTTTGGACGGCAGACACAGGGGGTGTTTTACTTTCATTACCTAATAGACGACTACTGTAGTGTATGTCAGAAACTGTAAAAGATACAGAACTCCATGCAGTGTTTACAAGAAACACATTACTTTACCTTCGCTGTATCCCTGTTGGCTGAAATACATTGGTCTCTAATTCCTGTGTATTTACATAGTGGTTACTGAGTAAATACACAAGCACTTACACATAATTACAATGTTATTACGCACAATGTACTTAATGTGTCAATCTTTTTGCACGACATATGCAAGTACACAATTGTATCAGAAAAGGGTTATGCAAAAAAAATGAGAAATTAAGTGCACTGTAACTCTGCATAATAACATTGCAATTATGTGTACATAGCCAGGTATTTACTAAGTAACTACTATGTAAATACACAGGAATTAGACACTTCATGGAAAGTTGTACAGACTGCAGTATGTAAGCGATTTGTTGCAGATGAGACACCGGTTTACTGCTGTTTTCAGTGAAAACTCTTTTGTCTCTGTCTGGGTAAAAGACTCATATGTTTGTTTATTACTCATGAAGGATTTACTCAATGCCATTGTCTCCACGAAACGAATGAGCCCTTAATTCAAAATTATGAAATTTACTGTCAGCTGCACATCTGGCTTTCACTTGGTGATCGAAACACACAGGTGAGCGGTGTCGAAATTCAACAAGAGATGAAATATCCTAGCAGTGAACATGCAGGCTCAAAGAAACAGCAGAGGGAGTGAGAGAAGAAAGAATAATTAACTCTGATCAATAGTTAATCATTCGAGCTGCAAAGTGTGCGTCGCCCAGCATTTCAGCGGGAGCCGCCCCAGAACCTCCCGGGAGCCGCGTGCGTCTCGCGAGCCGTGGTTTGACCACCTGGTGTAGACAATGAATCAGCTGGTACCTCTTACACACTATGAGTCCTGATTTAGGAGCCCTTCTGTCCTCTGTGGTGTTGCACTGCAAGCTTATTGGGAGGCTATTGTGCTTATCCTTAATAAGCCTGAAGGCACTGAGTCATTCTTAAATGAACACGCTCCACTGCTTCCCTACAGAAGCTTTGAGATGACCTCGACCTTGCTGTGTGGTCGGCATTGTCTACTCTGACCCTTAGAAATGTATACTGGAGAGTATTACTATTCAACTGAATCCAGCTAGTGCAGCACATTCAGCACTTAATGGCACAAACTTATCAAAAATGGGCTAGTAGTTATTCCCCTGGCCGTGGAAATTGTATCCAATACATGTAATTAACAGCAGTACTGTGTAATGAAGCTTCGATTTTAAGCGTGCCTGATAACTGATCTCCATGCGTGTTCATTAGGAGCCCTTTAACCCAAGGAGTGTGACAGACCCTGGTAAGTGAGCAGGGGGGTATGCTAGCAGCGTGTTCGTTACGAGCTCTTGACCCTGGTAAGTGAGCAGGGGGATATGCTAGCAGCGTGTTCGTTACGAGCTCTTGACCCTGGTAAGTGAGCAGGGGGGTATGCTAGCAGCGTGTTCGTTACGAGCTCTTGACCCTGGTAAGTGAGCAGGGGGGTATGCTAGCAGCATGTTCGTTACGAGCTCTTGACCCTGGTAAGTGAGCAGGGGGGTATGCTAGCAGCGTGTTCGTTACGAGCTCTTGACCCTGGTAAGTGAGCAGGGGGGTATGCTAGCAGCATGTTCGTTACGAGCTCTTGACCCTGGTAAGTGAGCAGGGGGGTATGCTAGCAGCGTGTTCGTTACGAGCTGTTGACCCTGGTAAGTGCGCAGGAGTTGGGGTGCTAGGAGCCCTCACTTGATGACAGGCTGGAGGGGGCTTGTGATGATGGAGCAGGTTCTTGTTTAGTCTAATCATTTCCTCTGCCAGTGAAGAGCTGGTGAAAGCCTGTCTGTCTGCACTGGGCTGCATGCGCTCCCAATAAGACTCATTATTACGGGTATACATTAATATATACAGCAGTGCATCACCCATACAAAACTGTTAGCACACTATTACACATCATACTATCAGCAGAGCCAAGCAATCTATCAGAAACTACGAAAACTGCAAGATAATTTCATAACACCAAAGCCACCTTCCTGCTGTGTAATCTAAATATATATATATATATATATATATATATATATATATATATATATATATATATATATATATATATATATCATGCCGTCTGCCTGGTTAGAAAAGGCACACTTTTTTGTGTCTGTTGCATGCAATCTGTTTTCCACTTTTTTTTAAATCTTTCTACAATTGATTTAGTCTATCTCTGTAGCATGGTACAGCTGTCTGTGTGCCCGCCTGCCTGCCTGCCTGTCTGTCGGACTGTCTGTATGCCTGTCTGTCTGTCGGACTGTCTGTCTGTCTGTCAGCCTGCATGTCTGCCTGTATTTCCTTCTCAGTTTCTTTGTCCATTTCAGTACCTGTGAATACAGATTGTGGGATTAACTACAGAAATATTTACCTGAGAAGTGAGCCCTTGGCTAAAGTATGAGTGGGTGTGACGAGGGCTGCTCCCTACTTAGACAAGAAAACAAGCCCATAGAGAGCTGTTCTAATACAGTCTCCCCTCCTGTCCCCCTCCCTTTTATTCCTTTCCCTCTATATCTCCCACTTTATCTTCTCTCTACACCTCCTCTCTCTCCCCTCTCTCTCTACCCCTCCTCTTTCTCCCTTTTCTCTCTACCCCTCCTCTCCCTTCTCTCTCTCTACCCCTCCTCTCTCCCTTCTCTCTCTACCCCTCCTCTCTCCCTTCTCTCTCTACCCCTCCTCTCTCCCTTCTCTCTCTACCCCTCCACTCTCCCTTCTCTCTCTACCCCTCCTCTCTCTCCCTTCTTTCTCTACCCCTCCTCTCTCTCCCTTCTCTCTCTACCCCTCCTCTCCTCTCTCCCCTTTCCCCTCTCCTCTCTCTATCTACCCCCTCTCCTCTCTGCTCTCTCTTCTCTCCCCCTATTTTACACGGTGGATCTGATTTCATAATTAAGAGGTTCCATGCTTTGGTGAACAATAACAACATATTAAACCAGCAGTAAAAACAGTGGTAATACCTCCATCAGTCATTATACATGGTTATATACTGTAGTCTTATACAGTGTGTGTGTGTATATATACGTATATATGAACATAATTTAGATCTTCTATTTAACATCATGTAATCTAAGAAGCTACACAATGACTTCGCAAAAGTCTACTGGCAGTCATCATAGCAGTACAGTATTTCATGTTAGATTTTGAAATGTCACATTTTTTAATTTGTCAGTTTTTTGTTAAGTATGTGGAAAACTCCAAAGCAGTGTGTAATTCAATATGTTAACGTAACATTATTCCGCAGGGTTGTGCAAGACTTTTGGCAGGAGCTGCAATTGCGGTCTGCTTATTGTGTTTTCTTGGGAGATACACCATTTTTAAAATGATTTTGTTTTGGGTTTTTTTTCAATTCTGAAAAAATGGGTTTAAACTTGGCACTGACTGCAAAATATCAATTCCATTCTCAATGTGAGCTTTCAAGTCACCATCCCCAACTCGATATCATTACAAATACTTTATTAATACTTCAATTACAGAGTGTTTATGGATTATCCTAAATGCAGTGACAACGTCTGCAAATGATTTCTAAAAGTAGATTCTTACATCACGTTCAAATTAGCGTGGGGTTCAGCATTTTACAGATGGGGTTTTCAAACCCGGAGCCGCACACTAAAAACCGCCATGTCTCTTTCACTCGCCTTACAGCCTTCCCAGCCAGGCTAGTAGCCCTTGTTATCTTTATATTCCTTCTGCACTTCAAACATGAATCCTGGGCTAATCTTGAGGGGCTCATGCCATAGACTAAGGCCTGGAGTATGAGTTTGTTTTAGCACTCCACAGACCGTCCCCTGAACGCATCTCTGGTGGGTTAAAACTCTCGTGACAATGGCTGCTAACCCCTTCTCTAAAACACCTCATAAACTGAAGGTCTGAAACGTAACGCTACAAGTGAGCCACAAAGCAAGGGAGAAAAAAAAACAGTCCCGACTTCAAACACCCTATTTCTGCTTAAGCCCCTTTAACTAGAACCAGGTGGAGCCAGCACAAGACTACGCTGTGAAGAGAGCAAGACAAACACTATGGAGATCACAGCCACAGACTCCCCTTAAATTGTAACGCACATTAGTGATACCTAATACCCGACTGCACACAATCAGTCACACTTTGAGTCATAATCAGAGTGAATTCCTTCAGTTGGTAACAATTAGCATCACATGCAAGATACACATCACATGCGTGTAATATGAAATCAATGGCAAAGCATGAAAAAGATTCAGGATAATTGCATATGCTTTTGCAATCAGGGACACTATACTATAGCATTCATTTTGGCATGGAAATGGTATACGCTGGCTGAACTGCAGTCTTGAGAAACAGTCTTATATTTTAAAAAAAATATTCACAAAGAATAATTGAACAGTGCTGACATTAGCTTCTGTGGCATGTATTATTCCATCGCTTGTCCGCATTCTCACATAGTTCATTATTGTTGTCCTGTTTTGGAAAAGCACCCAATTCATATAGAGTCTGAACTTGTGTAAAATACAGAGGTCTGTTGTTGGAGTGCTGCTTTTTTTAAGTACGGGTTCCTGTCTCAACAGCAACTGGTATCCCGCAGGGAAGCTGCTGCTGGTGTCGCGGTAATGTGACTGCTTTAAACTGTGTGGCTACGTCTTTAAACTTTGTGGCTACCTCTTTAAGAGTGGCAATTTCAAACAGAAGGTGCCAAATCATTCTACAGGAGTAGCAGCGGTACTGGTTTCTTACTGAAACTTTGACAAGTTGGAACAAATAGACATTTACTGTATGAACATGTTAACTTATATTCTGTTGAGTGGATTTTGGTGCAAAACCTGATCAAAAAAAACAAACGAAAACACACTGTACTGTAAGTCTATAATATAGTGTACAGTATATCTTTTTTAAATGTAGGAGTCCTTGCAAATGTGCTGTAAAAACATCTGACAGGTAAATGATTGCATTTTTGACAAGCCTTCCCTTTCACACACACGCACACACAGGTAAATACTGGTTAGCAAACACCTTCAAAGTTACCTACCTCAGTTTTCCTTCCCTTCTCCAGCCAAGACTAAGGTCCACAGGTGCAGTAATCCCTGGTCGGTTATCCGAGTGCTTCCCCAAGACTTTGTTCTTGTTTTTGTGTGTGTGGAAAGGCCAGACTCAGCCATTCACTTTCACACTCAGCCCCAAATTGCCTGCACTGAAACTTAGTCAGAGGACTCCTAGTGTCATTCCGCTCTCTGTAGGATCCCTCAGGTCTTAGTGCCTGCCTGCCTCCCTGCCTGCCTGCCTACGCTCAACCATTACACACAACAAGGGCCTGGACATGGGAGTTAAGTAGTGAAAGCCTTGCATTAACACTCTGCCTGGTGTAAGTAATAGCTGGTTCAAAACCTATTAAAACAACATGATTAACTTTAAGCTAAACTGTAAAATTACTGTGCAAAATGACCAGAATTCCTCTGTATTAAGCCGCTAATAAACATGAACTCCACATAAACAGGCACTTATTTTAATGTGAGGCCCATTAAACAGCTCAAAGCTGGCGCACTCTCTTTCTCAACACGATGCCTGCTGGCACAGTAAAACCAGGCCCCCTTTTCACAGCTTCTTTTGACGGCTGTCTTGTCTACTGCCTGTCGATTCTTTAGTTTGAACAACGGAAAAACAGGAAATATGTATCTCGTTACAAATGTGCGTTTTATTTCGCAAGAAGTGTAAACTTTCTTTTTAAAAGTGGTTTGTGCCAGACGCAGAGTGATTTGTTTTCTGTGTACAAGACAACATGTGGGAAAATGTACTGGGATCATGTATGTGTGGGACACTGAAAGATCTATAATCGAGACATCGGACTTTAAAGTAACCAGAGGTACCAGAGACCAGCCCTCCTGGAACATCCCTTCAACTAAAAAAGGGGTTCTAAAAAACAAATCCATATTTTAACTTTTGAAATATTGCAATACCCAGTATACATTTATCGGGGAAAGTGGTAATTTGTATACAGTCCCTTACTGCTTGTCATGCTTACAATTTGGAGATGCTCCCTTGCCAGACAACACGGTATCTTCCTATCCAAACGAAAGTCTCGAGTTAAAATCATTAAGACGTGCTTGCTCTTGCACACAGTAATTACAGGAAGAGAAAGTGCTGGGCAGTGCGACGGTTAAAGCTGGTCAGGTGGAATGACAAAAGCATGTTACAGGTACGCCTGCACCTGTGCACACAGTCTGCTGCAGACGCATTGAGTTCCATGTGCTGTCACGACTGCCTGGGTTACAATTCAAATGGAAAATCACAGGAACGAAATCGGAATAGCAGATATCAAATTGTGGACAAACGCCTGCAATGTGTAGCTCACAAGTGAGGGCTTTCTTATGGAGAACAGAATTCACTGCAGCTGTCCGCTGTCTGTCTATGGAGGCCCTTGACAGTGCTATGGCGGGTGATTCTGTGTTCTTGCATCCAGTGCATTCTATGTGAGTTTTTCTCATAATACTGAACTTCTGGTAGTAAGTGTAAAAAATAAAAAAAGAAACCACTTAAAGTTAATCTCTGTTCTGTTGGGATTGCACAGTGTTCATCACAGGTGGTACATTCACCAGTTAACTGCTGTAGTCTGCTTTGTTAGACTGCTTCCTTCACCTCTTTACAAGGCTGCGGTGCTGAAAGAGTTAAACATTAGGAAACGATGAGACACAATAACAATTACCTTCGAGGCATTTTTAATGTGCATTTTCCTGTGTTGAACTGCTGTCCGACCACTTGGCTAACAGGTGTAGGACCCTGACCAGCCCCTAGGGGGCGACCCAATGGAGAGCCTGGTTTGAGATGGGCAGGAAGGGAGTGCTGCAGTTTCTAGGTAAAAATCGTGAGTTAGTCAGAGCATTTCTGACCTCTTTGATGCCATTGATGATGCAACAGTTTGACTGGAACATTTAAAGCTTCAGAATACTTCAGGGATACTTCTTTATGAACTCAAAGACGAACTCGAGGTCCACATCCTTGTGAAATGCGGATTGAAAGTGTTTTTAGTCTAGGTAAAATAGTGTGTTGTGTGCAAGAAAATCCACTCTACTTTACAATACATATTAACCTGTACAATAATGTCTTGCTGTTTAATTTCTCAATGTGCCTCATTTTGAACGTTACCACAGTGGTGTGCATGGTGTTTTTGCAGATTCCCCATGCTGTTGGAGTAATCATCCGGAAGGGTACATTGAGCGCTAGGGCCCAGTGGTTGCGCGTCTTGTCCTCTCTCTTCTCGCAGTGTTAAGGCTGTGTCACTTACTCAGCTGCCTCCAATGCTCCGGGCAAAACAGGGAGTTTTCTTTTGCAGATCCAGTGAGGAGTGGAGAGTTCCTGCTAACACAGCATGACTAGAGAAGCCAAGTTAGGCGCTCAGGATGTTGTCAAGATTAGTCACTGTGAGAAATACAGAAAGTATGCAGAGAAGGGGAGACCTGGCACCCCACTGACTAAGTTATGAGTAAGGGAGATTCCCAGACTGCTCCCACCTTCACTTTCACACATAGAGAGGGGGGTGACAGTGCGCTTCGCAAAGCGAGTTTGCAAAGAATCGTGCATTTTCAACACAGCTTGATAAGGGGCAGTGGAAGCCCAGTTGCTGTAATCCAGGGCAGGCTTGAGGGTTGGGAGAGAGGGGAGCAGCGACCCAGATTCAGAGCTGACAGAACGGAAGCATCAAGTTGTTTGCCATGTCTGTTTATTCCCCGTCTGCCTCTGGTTTGTCCTCCTAAAGCAATTACCGCTGCTTCCTCACCTAGGAAGCACAATGAGCCCTGTCCAGGTGATTGCGCCTGTCCTCCTACATCCTCGCTGAATCAGCTAGCTGACACATCACCACTGTCTCCTCACTCAATGGCACTGATGCTTGCGACTCCCACAGAGCCTTTATGCAGTCAAGGCCACGCAGCCCGCTCAAACAGCACGGCAGCTCACATTACACATCACCTCTGCCCGTGGCACTTTGTTCACAGCGATTAGCGTGGGTGCTGAATGAAATGACTGGGGGTGGCTTTGAAAAGGAGACTTTTAACAGCCTGCCGACCGACACAGAGGCAGTCCGGAGACACGGATTTAAAACAAAGGAAGAGGAAACAGAACGAAACTCTGTATTGTCGGCTAGGGCCTTCATCATCGGATGTGACACGTATGAAGGCGGTAGCTGGAACTATCCACAGCAAGTGATAATGTGCCAGGCAGCAGCAGTTTCAACAGTTACATCTGCAGGGTGGTCGTTCAGCACAATTATTATACTGCTAACTCTAATAGGAGTCTCAAGGCTGTGGTAGTGTGGGGAGGTGTTTCATCTGTTTGAGGTTAACCCAGGGGATGGAGAGAAGAGTTCTAGAGTAGACATCCTGGGAGAGTTTCAAAGAACATGTGAGAACGAGTCTATACAAAAATGCTCATGTCTTGACCTTTGACCTAGTTAGTGTTAGGGGGAAGGGGAGGGGAAGGAGGGGGAGGAGGGGGAGGGGTGACCTCCTAGACCAATTCAAACTCCAGGTTTTAATCAGTTAATTATTTTAGGATGTCTCTATGACCTGGAAGGCTGGACCTCAAGGACCATGTTTTGCACCCTTGACCTAGACAGATAACGTTAGTATGATGTCAAGGGCTTTCAACAAAAAAAAAAAATATATTATTCATTATTCAACCCCCCTTATTTCCTACATTTCATCACAACTGGAGAAGCGGTTCTGCTTTGCTGGGGGTGTGCTTTGCAGGAGGATAATTGCATTTTGCAGGGGGGGGGGTCATCTTGTGGGGGGTTGTGATCACACAGAAATCCTGGCGATGCCACTGGTTTTAGATCAGTCGCTCAGTATTCCACATCGATTACATCTGACCTGTGCAGAGACCAAATAAAGCCTTCAATGAAAGGGTGATAATTCCTCAAGTTACAGGCAGCTAACCCCAGGCCGGTGTCTGTCTGTCCTGCTCTAACACTCACTCTTACCCTCTGGCAGCAGACTACCCTCCATCACCATGTAATGAACCGACATCTCAGGCCGTTGAACTGAATGAGTGGACCGCACTGACCAGGCCCCTGAGCTGTGCTGTGAGGGAAGGTCATCGTCCTTTCTAAATTGCAGAGAGGAACGGGTAAAGCAGCTGGGCATGATAAATGCCTCACACAGGTCGGATACCTTGCTGCTTCTTTTTGTCAGGAGCATATAAACACAGACAGAGCAAAGGGTTTGATGATGATGACTGTTAACTGCATTCCTCGCATGATTCCACAGCCCACAAGTGTTGCTTGGCCAAAAAGGAAACTCTGCATAGCCTTAAGCTGTCATAAGCAGTTTTCTTTACCCTTATCTGTTTATATAACTCTGCGATGGACATGCCAGATGCAAAGTGATCTGCAGTTCATCTGGGGTGCGTGGTGGGGGGGGAGCAGTATATTGATTAAAGAGGAACTATGGGTGTGAGCTATTAGGGTTATCTTAAGGCACATTGACCTAAACAAAAGAAGAATTGTAACCCGACTAGCGAGATTGCTCTTTAGTGGAATGGTTAGATGTTTGTCTTTGAAACGGTAAGGTTAGTGGTTTCAATTTAATGGGCTGCACCTTGAACATACTCAGCTCTCCAGCACTGTCATTACCCTGCACCTTGAAAATACTCAACTCTCCAGCACTGTCATTACCCTGCACCATGAAAATACTCAGCGTTTTTTAATTAAGAGGGCTGGATGTTCCCAGGATTGCTCAACAATTCCCCGTCTTTTCTCCCTGCCGTCTAGGTGCATTCTGCTTGGAGCGACTTTCTGTTGTTCTTGGTTGGGATCCGGATTCCCCTGACACCCAGTACTGTCATGTCATTTCCAGGAATGCCTGGGAAAATTGGAAGCTTGCATCGCTCTGTGCTGCTTCATGTAGGAAAGTTAAGTCAGCAGAGCCAGGAGGCTGCATTTCCCACTCGAAGGCTCTTCAGTCTTCCACTCCCACCCTCTGCAGGTTCAGAGGTGATTCGTTCGGGGTGGGGGGGTCGTCTTGTGGGGGGGTTGTGATCACACGGAGATCCTGGGGATGCCACTGGCTTTAGATCAGTCAGTATTCCACATCAATTACATGTGACCTGTGCAGAGAGAAAATGGAGCCTTCAGTGAAAAAGTTAGAGGCAGCTAGCCCCAAACCGAGAGGATCAGGGTCCATCATCAGCATGTCATAGGTCACTGATTGTGATGTCACAGGGTAACGTATATAAGGTCACATTTGATAAGCTCTGGCATGCAGCTTGCCAGACTTTGTATCGTGTTGTTTAGCTTTTTTAAGTCTTGTATTTAATTCATAAAAACCTACTTTAAATTCACACAAAATAAATCTCTATTTTAAGCATGGTTTTGAAAGCCCACGTTGATTAATTAAAACGAGCTCTTTAAAACTTATTTTAACATTCTCAAGGCTTTTCGAATTTGTGTTTGTTTCTATCAGAAAAAAAAAAAATATTGCGCTAAATACAACTGGAGTACATAGCTTCAAGAATTTTGACCAAGGTTTCTAAACATCCTTAAAGCTTTGTGAATAGGGCCTGGTATTTGAAAAGTAGAAATGAACACATTTATTTTAATATAGATAACAGAGATAATATTCTGGTTCATGAATGCAACTATGACCGCATTCCTCCTCTCCCATCGTCACATAATAGTTTTTACTAATTCACTTTCAAGTACAAAAACATCTTTGGCATTTCTTCAACTTATGTAAGTTACCAGTCACACTGCTTGTATCGGGCCACGCCCCCACACTACTTTGATGCCAGAAGATTTGTACATTCCAGCATTTAAAGGTGCAGTGTCCCCGCACACACACCTCAAGCTCAAGTACCCCTTCCATCATGCTACACTTTGATTATTCACTGTCATCCACTGTTTAGCCATCTGTGTGCATAAAAGAGCAAAGGATTTCTTACAGCAGATCAAGTAGTGTTGCAAGATACCTGTGGATCACCAGCAGCCTGAGGACCTCATGAAGTCGGCACAGCCAGTTTGTTTTCAAAATGCAAATGCATGTTTGCTACATGTGATCCTTTCCAAAGTATGCAGGGAATAATGATGCACAACAGGATTGCATTTGCCAGAAACCACTTGAATTCAATCAAGGGAATGTGAGACCAGCGAGGCTTGGCACTCTTCAGCTTTGCCAGGGACCAGTGAGGATTGAGCAACCAAGTGGTTGGTTTTCAGCAGCTCATTGAAGATACTGTTCAGTGGCGGTTTGTGTGCTGGGTAAACAGACTGAAATAGCAGCCAGGCTAGGACAGGGTGAAATCATTACACACACAAGGAAGCACTTAGTGTCTCTGCAGTGCCAAGACTGAACTGGCGCGGCTGAAAACACATGGTGGCGGGGTTCTTGTGTCTCTTAATCAAGTCTTATTTTCTTTAATCAAAGATTAACATCCTTCAGACCAGCCGGGCCGGAGAATGACTGCCGAGAGGGATAGTTTTCATAGCGCACCTTGCTAAAAACAACGTTTTTATTACTTGTTATTGTAGAAAATGTAGGACACATTTTGGCAGAGGTTAGTGCTGAGAGTGAGTGGCAATGACAGGATCTGTTCTCTACCACGGAGAACTTGTTTATTAGGTTGTACTTTTCACAGGCAAAATGTGACTCTGTATCAGCATGAGTGTGGTACAGGGTCGTCGGTTCGAGCCCAGCCTCTGCTCTTTTACCCTTTTATGTCAATCAAAACCTTACAGTGGGTCTTCAGCTGCTTGATGCTCAAATCACGGCTCTACGGTTTAAATAGCACTCTGGATCCCACCTGTAACGTGGGATCCCACATGAAAAATGCTGGAATCTGAAATAAAATGCAAAGGCGCTTGGTACATGTTTATAGTTCTACTGATAATTCATCAGATTTCAGATGGGGATTATAATGGTGTCCCTCCTGGATTTGTTGCTCTTTATTTGTGGAGAGATCATTTCTCAATGCAGTTGCTATACACTTGAGATCATCCCTTTCTCTTGTGCGTCGCACTCTACAGTTCACTCTTGTGACGTTCAGGTGCAATGCTGGTTTCATGTGCCATGAACTTGAGCAGCTTCTGTGAGTGACTTCCCCATTCTGACACGCCATCAATCCCCTCGCTGTCTCCACAAACCACAGAGTGAACCAATGAGCCCCTCAACCCGCCCGGCTGCATGGATGAGGTTGTAATTAAACTAAACCAGCTGTGAGAGTGAAGCATCAGAGCAGTGATGACTCCCTGGGATCTTGCAGAGACACAGAGATGCTAGGAGAGGTCAGGGTCTGGCTCTCCTGTGTGTAGAGTGCTTCCACTTTCATGCTCTGCATGAATATTGTATTACCGCTCCAAAGACACATCGGAATATGGAACTGTTACTATAGCAGCCGTGTCGCATGCCAGCTCTACCTGGAGCAAGTGAAGGACAGTTACAACTGAATGGTCCTGATGTCTGATTCCTATGAGCGATTATTATTGATATGATTGGTATTTTAAAATATGAACATGTTACCACTATGGTGCAGGTTAACAACTGTCTGTGTGTGTGTGTGTCTCAGTGTGTGTGTTTGTGTGTGTGTCTCAGTGTGTGTGTGTGTCTCAGTGTGTGTGTTTGTGTGTGTGTCTCAGTGTGTGTGTGTGTGTCTCAGTGTGTGTCTCAGTATATATGTGTGTGTGTGTGTGTGTGTGTGTCTCAGTGTGTGTGTGTGTGTCTCAGTGTGTGTCTCAGTATATATGTGTGTGTCTCAGTGTGTGTCTCAGTATATATGTGTGTGTGTGTGTGTGTGTGTGTGTCTCAGTATATATGTGTGTGTGTGTGTGTGTGTGTGTGTGTGTGTGTGTGTGTGTGTGTGTGTGTGTGTGTCGGGTTCCTCTTATAGCAGAAATCCTTCAGCACAGTTTGAGTGCAGCTCAGCTTTTTCTCACATTCCTCTCACCCAGCTCCACGAGTTAACGTCTTTTATAACAGTATATGTTTCATAACAAAATAAATAAATAAGAATTTTAAAAACTTGAACTTAAAACTTAAAAAAAAATGAAGCTAATGTTCAAAGTCTTACAGAAAGTGCGGAACTGCAGACCCAATAAAATATAATTTTTATTAGAGAAAGTTTGACCTCGTGGTGCTTCAGCTTCTAATACCCAGCTCTGCTGTGACTGCGGTTTGAAAACATTGCTCCCCTACGGCTCATAAGAAACTTCATCTCTGTGGAAATCTTCAATAAAGCCAGCAGAGCGCTGTCCTGCTGATCTCACTAGTGCTGTACCAGGAATCTGGAATCTGTACCAGAATACCAAGCTTACTCATCAATGACATCACTCAGTCAACACCAAGCTTATCAATCACGTCACTCAGTCAACACCAAGCTCATCAATGACATCACTCAGTCAACACCAAGCTCATCAATGACATCACTCAGTCAACACCAAGCTCATCAATGACATCACTCAGTCAACACCAAGCTTATCAATGACATCACTCAGTCAACACCAAGCTCATCAATGACATCACACAGTCAACACCAAGCTCATCAATGACATCACTCAGTCAACACCATGCTCATCAATGACCATCAATTTCTCTCCATGGTTGCCTGGATCCAAGACCGTTTCTGTGACACCATTGCCTTTTAAACAATGTGTTGAATGACCCAATTCATATTTCAGATAACGTACAGTAAAGCAAACAAACAAGAAAGGATAGACTGCAATGAATAAAATGAAAAAGCAGCAGCGCGACTATTTAGAGCATTTCACAGCACTGGAGACCACCTGTCATTGGTTATCCTGGAATTATCACTAAAAATAAGCGGTTGATGCAAGCCAAGTCTCTACATGTATTTCTATCCAAACTGCACATTGCAGTCCTCTATAGCAGCGGGAGTGCATCACACCTCTGATTTGTGGAATCGTTTTGTGTTGTCAGATACAAGCACTTTAAAGGGTGGGGAAGATACCCCTTGCTTGAGCTCAGAGAAAGTTGACGAGCTGCATTCTACCGTGTGAGACTCCAGGATGAACAACAGTGGGTGGATTGCCAAGGGGAATCTATTACTCTTAATCCTCAGACATGTTAGCACACCCTGCATCCTGTCACTCTGCTGGGGCGGGACAGAGAAAGCGAGAGAGAGCGCCCCCCTCCCTTCCTCCTTTCAAGAATGATGTTCTGTGAACCCCAGGGCTAGCATGCTGTAAAGCACAAAGCCTAGTGTGAGCTGATGTCTCCAGAATAGAAGAGCAGGCAGAGGAAAACAATGCAGAGGGGTAAGATGCAGTGTAGCATGCGTGTTGATAATGCAGAGAATGGGGCACAGGGTATGAAGTGACGTTTCTAGTACAGGCAGGCTTAAGCCTCAGTCTTTATGGAATTTCTCCAGGGAGCGGAGGAGAAGAACCTGTTTTTTTCTTTTTAAATATAGAAAAGCTGTCTAACCTTGCAAGACTTCAAAGGCTGGTGAGATGTGCTGGGCAGATGTCTTTGGTTTGTTCAGTTCTGGTTTGCCTTCAAATGTAGCTTGAGGCTGTATCTCATGCAAAGAGAACACAGGTAGCGGATGTTTCGCAGAACTGCATGAGGGTTACAAAGTTTTTAGCGATTTAATTAAAAAACTGTTTTTTTAACTTGAAAAGACAAGGGTCTGTAAGACAAGAATTATAATAATTAAAAAAAAAATGTTATCAATTATTTTATTTTACCACAGTTTTTCTTTCTAATTTAAACAACGCCAACGTCTTTTCATTCTGAGATGCGATCCCCATTAAAAGGGGGGTAATATTTAAAGGTGAGGCTGACAGTGAAAAAAACATAATGACGCAAAATAGGGAAAAAAACTAACCTTAAAAAAAGGGGGTTTACGTGGAAAGTTTCTTAAAGTTTATTAACCAACACAATCTACAGCCACAGAGAGCACAACGTGTGCGTGTGTGTGATGATTGAAATGCATACACTGAAAACAGCATGCAGCCTGCTGTGTTTACAGAGATACAAAAGAGCATGCTGCTGGCATGAACGATACAAAAGCCATAAAGCAAACATCTGGAGTCTGGAGGGGTGGAGGTGTCTTCAAGCTATGAGCTGTCTGACGTCACAGCTGGGTGAATCCACAGTGTTGGAACTTTCGATCTGCCTTGATGAATCAGGTACAGCAGGGGTGTCCAGCCAATCACAGCCTTGGAGGAGCATTCCACTCCAGGATTCAGCGGGGGCCAAAGCTGGCATCTTCCATTCCTGGTCTTTGTTCCAGCGCTGTTCTAAATAGTTTCATTTAACCAATGAAACTTCCATCCAGACTCTGAAGTAGTCAATGATATCATTTTACCTGATAAACCTGGAGTGGAATGGCCCTCCAAGATTGGGACTGGATGATAAAGTCACTTGAACAATTTGTTCTGCTGAACTGTCAACAAAAGTCACTGAACCTCCTTGTGCTCCGTCTTTCGGGCGAGACGTAGTTGTGACTCTGCAGCTGACGCATAGTTCACACACCCTAGTCTTTGTAAGTTGCCTTGGATAAAGGCGCCTGCTAAATAAACAAATAATAATCATATAGATATAGAATAATGGAGCATACAGGTGAACAGGTGTGTGTAAGCATGCCTGGGGTGACCAGGTGAGGCTGACACATGATCTCATCCATGCAGTGCTGTGGATATTAAAGACTCCTTCTATCTGTGTGGCTTTAGAAAAGTCAGACGAGGTCAGTGGCTATTGAAACGACAGGAATCCTTGTGTCACTGCTTAGTGATCATGACACACTTGTATAAACTTTTCCAATAGCAAATGACTAATATCTTCTTAAATTGTTGTGGTAATGTACAGTAGACACCTCATCAGTAATATATCACAATTTCTTTCTGGCACAGAATGATGCATTGCTACAATAAAGTAATACCACTGTGGTATTATTGTTGGAAACCTGCTGCGATGATTAGATTTAGGAATTTATTTCCGACATGAGAAAATCCACACTCTGAGCTTATATGCTGAGATCCAGCCAGAGCACAGTCAGTCGTAGTTTCGCAATACGTCTGGGAGCTTTTAATATCATCCAGTGTGTTGAAAATGAGTGCATTTCAACTAGTCTCCTTCAATTTGTTTGAACAAGTTCCAGCAATGTCTGCAGCATACAGTATGGAAGTGATGGTACCCATTATTGAAACAGCGATATGTTACTCATAGCCATGGAAACGTATAGTTCCTGTAATAATGAAAGTGTTATGGCTTGTTTGGCAGTAGCAGAACTTTCCATTTTATTTATTTTCCTTTATTAGTGTGGGAATAAAAACTACTTTTCACAGGAGGAAATGGCAAAGGGGGAAACTATGTTTCATCAAGAATATGCTCCTCGGTAATTATATCCTTTTGGACAGGCAATCAAATCAAACCAAGGGCATTTTTGTGGTCTGCCGCAATCCAAAAGGGTCCCTGCTGTTCTCTTCATCTCACTGAAGGTTTTTGTGTTTTGCTGTTACACATGGAACATAGCTGTGCGATCAAGTGAACCATTTTTTTCCTCCTTATTATGAAATTACTGTAGTCAGTCCCTGCTAGAATACGCTAACGTGCCCTCTGCATTGAGAGCAGTGCTGTCCCTCCTGTCATCATCTCAAAGTGTTTAGTGCTCTGATCCGTCCTGCACTGCGGGGCGTTGTGTGTTCTGCTGTTTACAATGCCTGGTCTTCATAAAGCAGCTGGAACTGTTTTTCCTGCTCTGTTGCCAAGCATACCGTAGCAAGCGTTTCCTGCGTTCGGGCTGAGAATTCACAAGATTTGGTTTGGATTTCCTGCTGCAAGCTTGAAAGGGATATTGGGGCAGTTGTACACGTGGGATGCGACCCTGGGAACTAAATTACAGCCTGATATCAGAGGTCTTCCGTGACAGTCTTAAACATTATATTCTGTTGTGACCAACAGACTTGCATTCAGTTAGGGGCTCAGTCTGTTTTGTTTAATAAGCACCTTTTCCCTTCAGTATACACGTGTCACCCATAATCAAGCAAACCAAAGCTTCGTTTCAAGCAGGTTGCTGTCCCGTAACAATGCTGGCAAAATTAACCTGGCTATCAAGTTTAAACTTGAGTGTAGAATTGAGTTCTGTGTTAAACCTGTGGTCTCCTCAATTTGAAATTTTTGAAAGTCGCCTAACCCTAACCCTCCCTCACAAGCGGGTGTCTGAGATCGTATCCTGTACACATAATCCATGATAGATCCATGGAGAACTCCCTTTTGACTAAACAAAACCACATATTTTCTAAATCGCACAGGAGAAATGAACCAGTGTCCTGTCGGCATTCCAGTACATCTCATCCTGTGTATGATGTCATAGAACATTCAGCAGTGTTCTAAACCCTTCTTAGGAGTGGAAGTAGCTCCTGAGTGCTGTCTTTGATTTGGCTCAAACTGTGCAAAATGATGTATAGAGAATACAAAAAGGTAAAATAAAATAAAATGACCTACTTCGCTCAACGGTACTGCAGTAACCTCTTTAAAAATGCATCAAAGTGAATTATTATTATTTGTTTATTTAGCAGACGCCTTTATCCAAGGCAGCTTACAGAGACTAGGGTGTATGAACTATGCGTCAGCTGCAGAGTCACTTACAATTACATCTCACCCGAAAGACGGAGCACAAGGAGGTTAAGTGACTTGCTCAGGGTCACACAATGAGTCAGTGGCTGAGGTGGGATTTGAACTAGGGACCTTCTGGTTACAAGCCCTTTTCTTTAACCACTGGACCACACAGCCTCCAGAGCTTTCTAAGGCGTCTAAGGCAAACATCTGTGTTACATGTTTGCATTCAGGTGATGGGAAGAGTCTGCAGGGCTATGAACATGTGTATTGTTATTGGCATCCAGTAGTGGGTCACTGCACACCGACACACCGTGGAATCCTTCTCACGGAAGTGTCAGCTGTGTATATACACAATACATACAGAGAATGATTCAAAGAGCACTTCATTGCACACGGACAATCAGCTCCTCCAAACATAAGGAAATGAAAAAGCAACGCAGGAGTAAACGTGCACGCTTCAATTTACAAAAAGAGATGTGCAAAGTTTTTACTCTCCTTTTTAAACAGAGCAGTGCACTCCCAAAGACTTCTGAAAGACATATCTCCTTATTCCCCTTACTGGATCCCACAAGCACAGCAGTAAAAGCATGTTAAACACAGATAAGGATAACAACTCACAGATGTATTAAAAAAAAACACATGGCAAAATGACCATGTGACTTCATCCTTTTACTGAAGAATGCCTCCACTAGCAGTAAGGTTGATCATAGGCAATATGGGTTACCTATGCTACCTGTAATATGGGTATCAGGGGTGATGCTGTTCAAGAACATGCAGTCAGGGGTGATGCTCTTCAAGGCAGGGTGATTTTGACCAGGATATTCATATTTTCTGCACATCCCAGCCAGCTAGGATCTCCACAGCTGTATGCATTTAGTATCTGGAGTCAAAGCAGAACTGCATTTTTTTTTTTTAAATAAGCAGACCTACATGTTATTGTGCAGGAAAAGGAAGTGCATGTTTCATGTGCTGGTAAGTTTAGATTGGGTTATAATGTATGCTTTTAATTTATGATGATGGAGTATTTGAAGTTATGGATGAGTTGACTATGACATTGGACGATCAGCTCACAGAATCTGAAGAAACAGATGCTTGCTGTATTATTTGTCGACTAGGGGTTCATTTGATTCATCTCTACCCAGCCAGTATACGCCACGGCTAGAAGTATTTTACAGCACTAAAAATTAGCCCTAAAAATAAGTGCTTGATGCAATCCAAGGGGGGTTCCCCGGTGCAGTAAAATGCTCTAATACAGTCTTCATTGTGCTGATGATCGCCCGGGTCTCCAGCACCAAGCTGAAGTCTTCACTGTGCTGGTGATCGCTCGGGTCTCCAGCACCAAGCTGAAGTCTTCACTGTGCTGATGATCGCTCGGGTCTCCAGCACCAAGCTGAAGTCTTCACTGTGCTGGTGATCGCTCGGGTCTCCAGCACCAAGCTGAAGTCTTCACTGTGCTGATGATCGCTTAGGTCTCCAGCACCAAGCTGAAGTCTTCACTGTGCTGGTGATCGCTTGGGTCTCCAGCACCAAGCTGAAGTCTTCACTGTGCTGATGATCGCCCAGGTCTCCAGCACCAAGCTGAAGTCTTCACTGTCCTGATGATCGCTCAGGTCTCCAACACCAAGCTGAAGTCTTCACTGTGCTGATGATCGCTTGGGTCTCCAGCACCAAGATGAAGTCTTCACTGTGCTGATGATCGCTCGGGTCTCCAGCACCAAGCTGAAGTCTTCACTCTGCCTCAGTGATGGAAGGACGTATCTAACGGACGAGTCATATCCTGCACACAGCTGCCTGTCAGTGATTCAGTGCTGGAGACAGCAGCTTCCGAGGGAAAGCAGCCAGAACATTACAGCACAACCGGAGCAAGAGAATAGAGACCTCATCTCCGAGCCCCATTAACTGGCTCTGGTGTAGTCCCTCCCAAGGTGATGAAACTTTACAGGGAGCGGTCTTAAACAATCTACTAGGCATGACGTAGAGCCATTTCCAAACTTACTACATAATGATGGGTTACCCAGCAACAAGCTCTTAATACTACACTGCAGTGTGTACAGTTGGGCTTGGCTGCAGTGCACAATGTAAGCTTTTACACGTTATCATTTTATTGAAGGAAACATTTTCTTTGGTGTGAGTTTCTTTGATATTTTCCCATCATTTTAAAATGGAAAAAGCGTTGCTAATCAGATTCGTGAAGTACGGCTAAACGACGTTGGAAATATCCTGGTATCCCAGCCTATGGTCCTAGGAATGCTGGTGTTAGAAATCCTCAAGTCTGGCTGCTGCCGCTGCCCTCTACACGGCATTGTAGGTCATACAGAATCTCAAGTGTGCTCTTCCACCAAGAACACAAGCCCCCGGGCTGAGCAGCGAGGCTTTATAGACCCAGAGGAATGTACCCCTCACCCGGCTCAAAAACAATAAGTGTGTTGTCAGATAAAAAGAAAGAGATTTCATGCTGGATTATGCGTCATGTAAAATAAAACCTTGACGAATTCTGAGATCTTGCCCTGTGATGTCATTTTGTTGTGAAGGATTGCTTTATGTTTTTCCTCTTTTCAACCCCACACAAATGAAAGGCGCAGGCAGCCTGCGATGTTAACCCTCGCTCGTCTCCCTACATTAGCTTCTCTGTTTAATGCACTGCGTTTAGCCTTTGAAAACCACAGGCAAGCTGTTGACGGGGATAAAGAGGTTTTTTTTTTTAATTTGAAATGCATAAGGAAGTTTCAGGCAGTAATGATGAGAATGCATTGAGATATCTGTGTGTGTTCCTGTAGGATCTCCCTCTGAGCTCTGTGCAGTCATTACACACAGCCCAATCTCATGGTGGTGAGGGGATATCGCGCTATCAATGCAATCCATTCGGAGTGCCTCCCTGTTATACTGCCAGCGATTCCACTTCCACGTGATCCTGTCATTCCCTGAGCTGCTCTGCAAGAAACAGCATGTTGTGTTTCTCCTGTAAAACGTAATGCATTGCTAAAAGCCAACAATAGAGAAACTATAGGGGACTCGAAGAAAGACCATTGCTGCTTGGGTTTGCAAATAAGAATCATCGATAATCGTTTGATCAAGAAAAAGAAAAAAACTTGTTATTTTTGTCAGATTTAAATGTGATTTTTTAGATAATGCAAGATTTTGTATTTGCATTTAATTCAAACTTTTCTTATCGACTGTTAACTGAACAAACAGGTAATCTCTGTTAGAAACAAACGTAACAGAATGATCTACATTGAATAGTCATTCCAAATAAAAAGTTTGCAACATGAGTTAACAAGACTGGTAAAAAGCTTTGAAATGTTTCAAATGGGAAGGACTATAAAGGAAGGGGGCTCCGCTCTCTCGGCCTGTCAGTCCAGTCTCCCTCCTCAGACTGGCAGTGCATTCCACACCTGGGTCTAACTGCCCTCTTCCCACAGCCTTCTTCACAACAGAGAGAGACACGCTTCTTGAATGCCAAACCTAATAGCAAAGGCACCCTAACAAAGGCAAAGCGAGCCCATTAGTGCAAGCGTAACCGCCTCCCACTGTCAGGCAGCCTTTTCCCTCCCAATGCGGTCACGGTTTATTAGCGGTTCTTATTGCCACTGAATTATTCTGAATGTCTCACAAAGCCCACGGACTGCTGAATTCTCAGAAGGTCACTGTGTGTTTGTGCCGAGCTCATTAGATTTGGGAGCGCAGTACAGGGGGGGGGGTTCATGCGTGTGCGTGTGTGTGTGCACGCGCACGCACGGATACTGTATTTCTGACTGAGTGATCATCAATGCACCAGAAGCACTTCTCTTTACTTTGATTAACGTGTAAAATTCTCTTTTTAGTTCACTGCTAATAAACGGTTAGAAAACCCATCAGCCATAAACTTAGCATCTGACAGCTCTGTGTCTTATCAGAGGCGCAACCATTAACTGATGAATCAGTTGACAGATTTCATTGATCGATGAATCGCCCCGATGACCTGCTTGGAGGCTGACATGTTTATTACACCTTTATATGAATTTACCATGGTATTTTTACACAGTATTTCTGTACTTTTCCCATGCTTGTTCCATGGTAATACCATGTATTAACTACAATGTACCCTGGTTTACCATGTTTATTAATGTGCTTTACCATACCTCCCTGTTCTTTACATTGCTTTCCCACGCTTTCACTGTGCTTTATTACGCTTTGCTGTGCTTTTACTATGGGACGCTTTGATAAGGGTATGACTTGCACATGCAGTTCTGTTTGAAGATGACAGCAGTAATAATGGAGCTCTGTGACAGCCGGATGCATGTTGTTCACAGTGCTTGCAGCTCCTATGTTGACGCAGCCTATCTCTCAGCGCCCGAATCTCATCACAGTCCACACACTGACTGGGGCAGGATATTCCCGATCACATTTCCCAGGAACAGGACGCTTCTCCGTATCAATGCAGTGCAGCCCCTTTGAAACCCTGTCATCGCTCGGATTAACAGAAACTTCTGTGGCGTGTCGCTAGAACCACTCCGTATGCCCACAGCTAACAATATCTACTGCAGCTTGTGCCAATAAGGATTAGGGCTCATTCATCAGTAATGGGGTGGTGATTGACATCCTGCTCATGCAGAACAATTATGTCATATTTATTCGTGCTAATTTGCATTCCGAAGGTCATTCTGAAGAATCCCTATTGGCAGCGGTTTCCAGTTTGATGTTTTTCTGAATGTAATGGATTTTGATTTTTTTGGGGAAAGGGTTACTGTGATTCTTCTCCACTCCCACTCCAGCTCAACCCTCAGTGTTTGTCTCCAGTCTCTGCCAGTGCTTTCGGTGTCTGCTGATTTCAAGCATGGAGATCCACTGCTGAGCTTGAGAGGAGGGTCTTGTTAGAACACATTTCACCTGTCATTTCAGCGTGATTCATTACAGAAACGGTCTCCCGTTTCTGTAACATGGTGTTGATTTGTGTTTACATGACACTGGCCTTCATTTTAGAGAAAGGGAAATGGGTTTATACTAACTTCATAAGATTATATTCAGGAATGCTGTGCACTATTCTCAGCAAGCGATGAAAAAACGGTTTCAGAGCAGAAGAAATTAGCAATGCTCCTTTTTATACTGGTCTGTAGAGGCTGATGTTATTAAACATGGAACACATCATGTAATAAATAATAATCATTTAAGAACCAATAAACAATGAACTGTCATGCTAATTCAGCGTGCGTTCCTTTAAGAAGGAATACACGTGTTATTATTATTATTATTATTATTTATTTCTTAGCAGACGCCCTTATCCAGGGCGACTTACAATTGTTACAAGATAACACATTCTTTTTACATACAATTACATTATTTTGTACACATTATTTTTACATACAATTACCCATTTATACAGTTGGGTTTTTTTTTTTTTTACTGGAGCAATCTAGGTAAAGTACCTTGCTCAAGGGTACAGCGGCAGTGTCCCCACCGGGGATTGAACCCACGACCCTCCGGTCAAGAGTCCAGAGCCCTAACCACTACTCCACACTGCTGCCCACACGTGTGTGTCAGTGGAAGCTTCACTAGCTAGTATGCCAGAGGGTGCTTTACCACAAGCAAGCTCGCACAATGCCCTTCCTAACAGGTGCCTGGAGTAAAGGTTTCTGAGGGTTTCTGACTCACCACAGGTAAACCTCATACATAAATAATCCTGTGGGTCGCTGTGGCAAGTCCTTTGACTTTAAGGATTTAAAGGTGCAGCCAAATATATATATATATTTTCTTAACCTCTGTGAGCTGCAGTGCCCCCAGTCACAAAACAGTGCCCTCATGCGCGGGTCACGCCACGGCGAACACGCTAACTGTCTTGATCTGGCTCCAGCCTTCACCAGGCAGGGATCATCAACACACACAGCCTTGGATTGCATGTGGCTGGAATCCGATAAACTCTGGCATTAGGGTTCACAGACACGAGTAACCCTAGTCTTGCACTGATTAGAATTAAGAAAATAAAACTGCTGTTTTGAACCAAAAAAATCCAATGAAACAACCCAAGTTAATCAATGGCTGGCAGTTGTGCTCCTTCTTCCTGCTCTCTTCTGTTCTTAGCGCTGTGGCCAGATGGACTTTGAATATCAGATAAGATAAAGTTGCCGTCTCTTTAAGACATCTGGCCTCCCTCTGTCCTGCCTACCTGTAACCAGAGGAAGAGCTGGACGTGTTCCAGCCCGGCCCTGTCACCGGTCAGCGGCTCCTCAGAGGAACAGCTGGAATCGATTCTGCGTGCATTCCTCCCCTCGCTCTCCCTCTCCCCGTCACAGCTCATGTACCTCCTCCTCCGGCCCTCGAGCCCCGCTCCCTGGGGCCGCTCTTCAAACTCAGCAGGGTCTTTAACAGGGCCGGCACTTGTCTTTACTGTCTTCCAAAATCAAGGCGTTCGTTTGGAAGGGTACGAAACCGGAAACGAGGCGAGAGATGGGACGCGCAGGAAGGCAGATGGGAGGATGAAAATACCGAGGGCTCAGACTGGTTTTTCGTATTTTACGAACCCTTGTAAAAGTTTAAAAGCAATACCTCTACTGAAACCCCAGTAGTTATTTTCATGCTTTTCTGTAAGGGGCGGGTTAGGTGTAAGATAACACCTGGAGGCCCCTCCGCTGTCAAATAAAGAACAAAAGATGTGATTTTATAAAAGAGGAAGAATAACGAGAGGAAAGCCGAATCCCTGCTCCTCCAGCTGAACTTGAATTTCTCTTGCGCTGCTTTGAAAGAGCTGATCTGAATCACAGGCGCTCTGTCACACTGTCTTGTGACGGGCTTGCCGGCTAGCTCCCGGTGTTTCCACAGCAGCTGCCCCTCCCTTAACACTTTCATAGGGCACAGCAAATACAATGCCAGTTCCACAGGAACGATGGCAGCGTCACATTGTACTACAGTGCCTCCAGTGGTCACCGCGTGAAAGTGCTTGCAGTGCAAGGAGAGTCATGCAGGCGGGGTTTAAATCCTGGTGCTCCTGCAGCACCCCCTACTGGTCTAAAGAGGATTTGTCGCCAGGGTTCAATTGATTGCTGCTGTGTTTAGGCTCAAAGGTGAAAAGAGGCGATCAGTCACGCAGCTGGTATGAAGGATGGCCGGCCGTTGGTCCTTTGTCAAAATACGAAAGCCTTCCCACTGTCGTACTATTTTACCAACAGCAGTCTTGTACTGTATCCCCTTGGCACACTGACATCGTAGAGTCACTGAAAATGATTCAATAAGGGCAAAAGCTTCATTTTAGCAACATGGTTCATGCATTCTGTCAGGCTTTAGTGTAAGCGTGCCAAGTTTGGTTAGTAGGAGGTATAGCAAGTCGTTCATTCAGTGCAAAGGTATGCTGAACTACTTTGATTTAAAACTTTGTCTGGTCCATTGCGTGTGGCAGATTCGTACATGTCCCACCTGACAGGTCTGACAGCGCTATTATCAAGCCACTATTCAGAGATTGTAAGCAAATACTCGGGGAGAGGCAAAAGTCAAAACATCAAGACAAATATGTCTGGAGGAGAGGCTGGCACGGATTCCAGATTCACAAACCCGTTAGACGCTATAAAAGCAAGACGCCACGGAATGGGGCACCGTTCTCAACACCCCAGTGCATTCTGGTAAGTGTAGTCCGGCTGTGAAAGGTAAAACATACCAGAATGCATTGCGATGTGAACGGTCCCAAACTGTCCCTGTGTACATGGAGTCATACGGTAGGTGAAAACAGCAGGAACTAGCGCCCCCTGTGGGTAAGAATCAGGAACTGCTCCTGAATAGAGGAGTGTTAAAGGATTCAACCTTAAAGGAGTGTTATTCATTTAAAGCCATTTGTATCTTCATTTAACTTAATAGAAGCACCAATTACCAGTTTCCAAATAATAATAATAAAAAAAAGCTACTGGTGGACCCTCGGATGTGTGTGTTTGCATCTTATGTGTGTGTGTGTGTGTGTGTGTGTCTCAGTGTGTGGGTGTGTGTGATTCAGTGTGTGTGTGTGTGTCTCAGTGTGTGTGTGTGTGTGTGTGTGTGTGTGTGTGTGTCTCAGTGTGTGTGTGTGTGTGTGTGTGTGTGTGTGTGTCTCAGTGTGTGTGTGTGTGTGTGTGTGTGTCTCAGTGTGTGTGTGTGTGTGTGTGTGTGTGTGTGTGTCTCAGTGTGTGTGTGTGTGTGTGTGTGTGTGTCTCAGTGTGTGTGTGTGTCTCAGTGTGTGTGTGTGTGTGTGTGTGTGTGTCTCAGTGTGTGTGTGTGTGTGTGTGTGTGTGTGTGTGTGTGTCTCAGTGTGTGTGTGTGTGTGTCTCAGTGTGTGTGTGTGTGTGTGTGTGTGTCTCAGTGTGTGTGTGTCTCAGTGTGTGTGTCTCAGTGTGTGTGTGTGTGTGTGTGTGTGTGTCTCAGTGTGTGTGTGTGTGTGTGTGTGTGTGTGTAACACAGCTGATTTATTTCGGACTAGGATGTCATAAATGGGAAATGAAAAAAAACAAAAAACTCCTGTAGTGTCTGTGGTGAGGAGAGGAGGGAGGCCCGAAGGCTGGGGTGAGAGGTGACATAACCGGGGGGGGGGGGGGGGGTCGTTAATCAAAGCAGTGATGGGCTTCACGTACTGGAGCTTGCTGGGTGGAGGGAGGGGGGGTGCTGCACAGTGAATGGGAGAGGTCATCAGCACGGTCTGCAGTAAATTATCCAAACCCACTGGGTGGTGCAGTGCTAGTTCTGTGTGTTGCAATTACCATCCTCTTTGCTGCATAAGAACGCTTTGTGGATTTCTAATACAGTAAAAAAAACCTTTCTTTACAATGGATAATATGTGTATCAAAAAAAAAAAAATCACAAATGTCTTTAGTCTCTCTTCTGAGTGCGCAGAATAATCCACCAGTGAACACTTCAATCCCAATCTAAGATCTTGATTGGTTGTGTAAAACAGAAAATAAGGCATTTGTATTCGCTACTCTAGGTTTACAATGTGTGTCTATGCCTTTAAATGACTTGAGGTTTTAATGAATGCACGTTTGCATTTGAACTACAGCATTAGAGTGTCTGTACGTGGACCTGTATGTAGGGGATACAGGAAGGGAGAGGGATCGAGAAACGTGAGTGAGGCTTGTTAGCAAGACGAAACACGACCCTGTCCCTTTGGGCTCTGCACACGTCTGAATACCGTGTGCTCTCCCAATAAAGTCTTTTAAACCCACTTACTGAATATCCACACTTATTACACAGGCTCTGCTATTGTTAGGGTTAGCCCCTTTCTCTTAAACTGTCTTAAATGGGCCTCTAATGAAAGCCACTCTAGACACTAAGACCCGAGGTGAACAAGTCACCCCCAGAACTTCAGAAAAGCGGGGCTTTCAAAGGGCTGTTGTTTTGAGCTCAGTCAGCCTCATCCCTCTTCAGTGCTTCTTCCTCCTCAGGGTGGGTTTTCATTGCTTTCTCTTCTAACCACTGAGACACTGAGCCTCACCTGGCTGTTAAATCTCCATCTTATTATATTGAGCAGTCGAGTGAAGCGCTTCCCAATATTCCTGAGCAAAATCCTGACTAATCCTTAACGGGTCGAATAGATGGAATGTACTGCGAACTCATGGGGGGCCTGAGTTACACTGGCTTCATACAACACAAAGTCAAGGCACTATTTGAAAGTCGTTTTTTGAACTTGCCAATAGCTTTTATCAGCGGCTGCAGTTGAACCAGGAAAGAGTCAGTTTTGAAATATACATTTATTGATTTATGAGAAGAATACGCAGGCAACGTGAAGCGCCATTCCACGAGACTGTGCTTTTGCTGTGGATGTATTATACAGAAGAGCTCAGCAGAGCTATTGGTGCCGATACTTAGCAGCTCTGCTAATGACAGTATCTCATTCAACGCACAGCCCACCCCTTTAAGCAATAGTAATACTACAAATCCAGCGATCATGGCTTTTCTGTTACCTGGAGCTGCTCTCAAGTGCATTCATTTCTAGCTTCACTGCAGAGCTGTGCTATGGGGGCTGTGATGGGGGTGGGTGGGTGCAATGCTGAAAGAAGGGAAGACACAGGAAGTGACCACGTCCCACAGACACCCAGGATTTCTTTCGGCAGCACACAGGAAGAGCCACGGGCTGCTACCAACAATGGTACTAGCCAGGCCGACAATACACAGCAGAAAGTGCACAAAAACAGAAAAATGCCAAACTGAAGAAACTAAAAACCAAAGGTGCCGTGAGGACGACTATGAAGGAGGTCCCGCTGGCACAACTCTTATACGTTTGTTGCGATCCAAAAAACCCCAAAGCTAGTCCCTGTGCATGCAGGAAAGCGATGAAACACTGCCCCCCCTCCCCCCCCCCCCCCCCCCCCCCCCGCTCCACACGTGGGGTTCGGGTTCAATGCTTTCAGTTCTGTTTACTGCAAAAGGAAGGCCTGTCCTGTTCCTAATCTCTTCTTCTGACTTCCGCGAGCCCAGGACTCCAAAGATTCAACCGAGCGGAACCCCAGACAGGACGGTTTCACTGCAATTACTGCAATCAGATGATCTCCATGCCAAAGACAAGCCCCTTGTCTGGACGAGCCTCGCAGGAGTTCAGAGAAAAGGTCTCCAGTCTGCCCCCCCCCCCCCCTTCTTCATTGTTCATTGTTCTGGATTCATTGTCCTTCTCGTCTGGCTTCATGTTTGGGGAGGCGGGAGGGAGGAATTCCTCGTTAATTGCCCTCCTCCCACACGCTGCGTTACCCAAGGCTTGGGCTGGTCAGGAATTTCAGAGATAATTTGGGGGAGAGGGAGGAAGCAGGTTTCTTCCCTATTGATTTGTGACGGTATTGTTGACTCATCAGCCGCTAGGAGGAGATCCAGCACTCTCTCGTTTCTGTGTTTGACGTCAGTTCAGCTCTTCCACTGCTAAGCGGCTCTTTACAGAGTTTGTTTTATTTTTCCAAACTGTAGCGTCTTGTTCTGTCACAGGATAACAGGAGTGGGAGTCCCAGTGAAAGGTGTTTTTGATGTGCTTGTGGTACGAGGTGTGTGTTCTGTTATGTAGGAGGTGTGCAGTACACCTATCACTAGAATAACCAACCCTTACACTTCAGGTGCACTGATTGGGGTAGGGAGGGGGGTAAAGAAGAGCTCACAGAAGGGTAGACCTTGTGTATTAATCCAGGGTAAGCATTTGAATTTACCATGACTGTGGAGAAGTGCAGATGTAATAACCTTTTCCTTAATGGCATCTTGTGTAACTGCAATGTGTGCCTATGTGTGTGCGTGTGTGTGTGTGTGTGTGTGTGTGTCTGAGTGTGTGTGTGTGAGAGAGAGAGAGAGAGAGAGAGAGAGAGAGAGAGAGAGAGAGAGAGAGAGAGAGAGAGTGTGTTTAATATAGCTGGAAGGGATGGAAATGTGGAGATCTTCCGATAAGCGCATAGTTTGTAATATCAGGAGGTTAAACCATACTGCCCTCTGCAGGCCTTTTTCTAGTATTACAAATACATCGACAAAAACAGGAAAAAGCATTGGTACACAACTTAAGTTTCTAAAAATAAAACGATATTTGATCTGTTTTGTAGAAGATGAATATAAATTTATAGAGTGGCTGGAGATCCTTGCCACTAGGACCAGCGATTTAAAATAAACGATATATCTGTAAGAATAAGGAATCGATTTTTTTTCATCGTTTCACAAACTGTTTTGTCCAGAGACCTGCACCTGTCAGCTGTATTGCTGTTTGTGCGGAACTGTAAATATCTGATGACAACAGTAACACCGAGATCAGCCCTGGGGTTCTGATACTCTTAGAAAAGTTTACACGGTATTTTCACAAATCCCAGCAGCTGCTTCTTCATTTGTTGCACTTGGACTGGTGAATTAGACCGGTCAACAACAACAACGATCCCTCACCCGTGGAGATCTGAATTATAATTAGTTTATTTACAAGACGCCTTTATCCATGGCGACTTACAGACTGGGGTGTGTGAACTATGCATCAGCTGCAGAGTCACTTATAACAACGTCTCACCCGAAAGACAGAGGTTCAGTGACTTGCTCAGGGTCACACACAGAGAGTCAGTGGCTGCTGCAGAGTCAAATAAGATCGTCTGCAGTTGTGGTAACCGAGCTCCTAAACAAGATTTAGGCAACTTTGTTCGTGAATTGTATTGTAGACTGCCGCAAATTCCCATATAGACGTTTACCACAGTCGCTGTGTCAGTAACACTGCAGTTATACTTGTATTGAAGCATCTCCCATCCTTATCCATATTCCTGTTCCTTGTTGTATTTGTGAGGGATTTACAGTACCATATGTCCCCGCGTTGCATCACAACGCACTATTACATTATCACGGTGTGCCGCAGTAAGCTGCAGAGTCTGTGTGAATGTTCTTTCTTCTCTTAGTAACCAGAAGCAGCGTGTTTGGTGCTGACTTGGTTTCCCTGTTTTCAGGATGCACGGAGGTTTAAATAAAAGCAGACCTGTCCTTTGTTCAGAAATCCAGGAATCCCTGCAGTTGCTTATGTCTACCACCAGAGGTCAGTAAAGCCCCTGTCGAGAGCGATTCAGAACATCTCCTCAGGCCGTGCCCTCAATCTGCCTCGAGATTCTCAATACTCGTGCAACCCAGGCTGGCCCTCCCTTCACAGCGCTAGTTACAGCTTCCTTCACAAAAACAACTGGGTTTATTTTCCTTGGGTTTTTGGAGGAATTTCTGAATACCTCTGCCCAGGGCTGTTAGTGTTTATGTTTCCTTTTCCACGATGATGTCACCACATCAATGACAGGCATCTTTATTTTAATGATTTGCTTGTTTGGCATTTGCCAGCTATTACCTATGCATGCAGCAGTGATGATGGGCTCCTCATGTTGCTTCAGCTGGGGCTGGGATCCCTTCTGGGATTCATGGGGAAGGTGGCGCTGGGAATCCTGGAGAGAGCAGCTCTGATGGCTGTGCACAGGCTGCAGGCAAGCAAAATTAATTGAGCTTAATTAGGCTCAAATTTACAAGCAGCACAGGTTTCCTCAATCTGTTTCATTAATGAAAAATATAGCAAGAGGGCGAGGCTTTACTCTTGGAAAACCGGGACATGCTGTTTGTTTGCAAAACGATCATATCTCATTGCAATGCAGAGCCACCATCATCGTTCAGCCGCAGACAGGAGAGTTCCTGTGAGGTCTCCCATCCAAGCACCGCTCAGACAGAACCTCACCGCTTGAAATGTGATGAGATTGAAATCACTGGGGGGAGGCTGCAGGCAAATTCTGTCTTGAATTGTTAAAGAGAAAAGGCTTTTTATTTTTAAAGACTTAAATTAAAAGTCATTAACTGTCAGCAATCCTGGCTTGCGTCCAGAAAAAAACAAAATAAATGATTAAAGTTGTGCCTTTAAAATCCTTTGAATATTTCACGACAATTATTCTGGGACAGTTACATCGTGCAATTAAAAAAGGATAAGTAAGGTGAAGTGTTACCTATAATAGGAAAATACAATCAGGCCTGATGAAGCTAATTCATTACTGTAGTCATAATGAGGAAAGCAATATGTTCTAATTATTTAACGAGAAATGCTTGTCAAATATATAAAGATTCTCTGTCGTGTTTTACTCTCTCTAACTCTAACGCTTCTTTTGGTACGCAGCATCTAACATTTGACGAGACAGAATTATTATTATTATTATTATTATTATTATTATTATTATTATTATTATTATTATTATTATTATTATTACTCCACAAGGTGCTGGAAGGTGTCTCAAGGGACAATCATTGAGTCATTAATATTCCACACAATACGTGCAGAGAGGCAGGCAGAGGATCGGGATGACGAATGTGTCGTCCAAGTTCATCCCAGACTTGCTCAATTCATTCTGGGAAGACGGAAGAGTGCATTACAGTCTTGAAAGCAGACATCATCATCATCATCATAATAATAATAATAATAATAATAATAATAATAATAATAATAATAATAATAATTTATTTATTTCTTAGCAGACGCCCTTTTACGTGCTGATAAATGGTTTGTTAAAGCTGAAAGCTACAGACACTGGATTTGTTCACGGCAAACACTTCTCTAGTTTATTGAGTTTACATAGAAAAATGGTGATGGTGATTTGGTAGCACATTACACAGTGTCTCTGTGTGTTTACATGCGGGTTACTTAGCAAATGCATGCGCATTTACACATGATTGCAATTGCAATGTTATAATGCATCAAAGTACTTAATGTGCAAGAAAATAACCAAAATACTTTCAAAGCTAGAAAAGGATTCATGCTATTGCTTGGTAGAAGGAAGGAAGTGCAGTTTCAGGTGTTTTCTCGATCTGTCTCTCTTTGTAACAGAATGGATAATTCATTCTCTATCAGTCCCGGGGGAATAAAGGCTCTTGTCTTGAATACAAACGCGTCAGACCCTATTTAAATTATTCAGCCGTGCTTTTAGAGTGAAGGTGTTTCATTGCCGCGTTTACTCTCTCTCTCTCTCTGCTACATTATTTAAGTCCCTTTATAAAGTCTTTGTCTCGGAAGGAGCCATGAGCGATCACAGCTCAGTGCAGGTCCTTTCAACGTCACAGACACAGTTTTAAAGGAGGGATCGCTACTTCAAATGCAGATCAATACGCCTATCAGCTTAGAATATTATTAAACTTCATTTCAGCCACGCCCCCCTGCCACAATGCTACTTCAAATGACATCCTTTTAATTTCACCCGAGTTCCGGAGCGCCGCTTCAATTCTACCTGCCTGCCATAGACGTGTCTTTAAAATAGGAAGTGCCTATTTTATTTGATGCACAGTGTATTGTAAATCAAAGCCAATGGAAAATAAGATCACACTTCAGCTGATCTAGCCTGTGTTACATATATCCCAGCCAGACAACTAGAATTGAAGAGATCCCCTTAACTGTGCTCCAGGATTGTTTGGTTTCTGTTCAGAAAAGAAACACAACTATTTGACATTGGCTCTTATTTCTGAGCCGGTTTTACAGTATTTACCAGAGCAGGGATTTAAATAAATCTACAGAAAGTCTTAATACCGGCACTGAATTATTCATCTCTGTAGCGCCTGAGCTGTGAAATTGCTCACTAGCCAGAGTCGGCTGAATAAATGATGTTTGAAAGGCAATTAGGAGACTGGTTAGAAAAAGAAAAACACACACACACACACACAATGTGGTTTTAAAAGTACCCACTCAACATGGCAAGAAAAAATAAACGCTTTCGACTGTTTTGCAGTTGTTTTACACCACTATGGTTTGAATTCTGGTCCTTTCTGGGCACCTGTTGAGTTTCCATTTATAATGCAATGGAAACTGTCCATGAAGTGAAATGCACTGCACAGCCCTGTGAGACAAATTGCTCCAGTGATGAGTCAGGAAGCATCCATTCCATATTAAAACAGCCTCATTATCAAAAGCAATCAGGAAGGGGCACAGCAGGCGGGTCGCCAGGTCTCACAGATTTCTGTGTCACGCATGTTTAAACAAGGTTTCTTTGGGAACTTTCTGGGCATTATTTTAAAGCGTTACCGTAACAGTTTGATTTTATCTGTCAGAAAAGCTCAGAGCAGAGAACAGCTGTATAATCTGGGCAGTGTCTTCCTCCTAATCCTTCCAGTCCAGGTATTAATCTATTCGGATTGTGGATTTGTGCTGAGGATGTTCCTGCAGATTGCAGAGACTCTTAAGACAATAGAAACAAGTTCATCTTGTACTGCTCTAGTTCCAGCACGCTGTCAGGTGGACTTGCTATTGGTTTGATTCATTTATTTGACAGGAGCTGCATTTCCCCTGCTGAGCTCAGTCGAGACAGGGGCTTCCCAGCCTTGGCCTGCTCTCCAGGGTTCGGGAGCTCAGATTCGACGGGTGAAAAGGATTGTTTTGATGGCGTGAACAGCCTCCTGCACAGTGCGTGTTAGGGAATTATTAATTACACAATTTACACCAAATATTACATTTTATTTACTTTGAGTTATTTATCCAGTTCCACTGTCAGCCTGTTACCGATCCAGAGGGTTGAAGATGAACAGACGAACTCTGTTATCAAACGCTTTTTTTTTTCAACAAATGAGACCCAGCCTCGCCTTTTCTGCATGTCAGGCACCTTCCAGCAGGGGTCGCTGTAGTGTATCCTGACCAGCAGGGGTCACTAAAGCAAGATTCACAGTCGATTTTCTCTTTAACACCAGATCAACAGGGAGTATGTTGTGGCCCCTAGCTAAGATAGATCAGGACTGGAAGTAGCAAGCTCCTGACTCCTGGACTCAATCAGTCATTATTAAGGTGTAGCGATAGCGCTGCAGAGCTGAGGGCGCAGCGTTCAGAATAGCGCTCCTTATTAAGCGGCAGGGTAATGACAGTGCTGGAGAGCTGAGAATTGAGTACTCTTTATTTGCTTAAAGCCCATCTCCTCAGCTGCTAGTGTCTTAATTTCGAAAACAGGGTGCCTGCCACTTTAAGAAAAGAAAAAGCTTTGACACACTCCGTTGCTTTGCTTTGAAAGGTCACGTCGTTCTATATTTGAAACAGAGATAAACGCGCATTGAAGCAGTATCTCGTGAAAACAAATTAAACCCGACCAGCCATATCAAAATGTCGGGAAACAGAGCGCTCGGCGGTCGGCTAATTTAATGTGATTTCCATAATACTATGCAGGGCCGTAGCCAGCCATGAAAAATCACCCAGGCACCAAGTGGCCAGCTGCGATCGGGATAAAAACACAGCTTGGAATACCCGAAAACAGGGCATTTCAATAAGAGATGTAATAGAAAGCATGCGTCACTTTCTCGGAGACTTGTAGCGAAAGAGAACGTCTTACTTGAGTAATATTTCTAAGGTGATCAAATAGACACTTCAGTTGCATTCTGAATATGAGGTTCGAATGAAAGATCTGGGTCAGAGATTACAACCAGATTTCTCATTTCAGCCTTCAGTGCAAAAGCTGTCTTCTGTAAGAAGCACATAGATTTGTTTAGTTTCGTTTATGTTCTTATCCCAACTACAACATTAACAACATTACAAAGTTATATCAGCTGGAGTTTTAATGTATGCATATAACGAGGTATGAAATGCATTTTATTTTGAGGCAAAGCAACGTGTAAAAGAGGCTAATAAATAATTATTAGTATGATTTTAACCGAGGCCCGCGCCTCGGGGGTCTCATAGCTGACTTCGACCTTGACTGATCTCGCACCGCCTGGGGGAACTACGACACAAAGACGCGAGCCTTTCTGCTCAGAGTTGTGATGGCAGCTATGCCTGTAACGTGTGCCTTTTTCACCCGACTAAACACGATTGAATTTGTCGGTCATAAATTATTTCTGGAAGTACGGGTTTTATTTGGGTGTCCGTCGTGTAATTACGAAGTAACCATTTCCATTTATTTGCACTTTATTAGAAACACAGACGCATGGAAACCAAAGAGAACGCATTACAGCGAGACGCGTAAATGGCATTTGTGAAGCGCTCAATCAGGCCTTATTGTTGCGTAATCATAGGACGGTGACACGAGGAATAGATATTCATTAATTCAACAGTGAAATCCCAAGAGGGCATCGCCGCCTCCTATCTCTGCTTCGGGACGGTAAGAAATAGCAGCTGAACCCGTGCGTTTCATTATTATAGTTGAGTCATAGAGCAGTGACCCATGTTGAGCCTCACCACAAAACAAACCCCGTGGATCTGCCGAGTACAGCAGGGTGTTTAAATAGACACACAAGTGCACGTCCCAAATGTTTACACGGTTAAAATATGCGCTGAATTATATATTTACCCGTGAGGCTGTGAAACCGCCGGCTTACCCAAGTCCATACACCGCCACAAATTGGGCGGGAATGGGAGATGTAATAATAATAATAATAATAATAATAATAATAATAATAATAATAATAATAATATCTTTATTTTTATATAGCACCTTTCATAGTGGACCACCATCACAAAGCACTTTACAGAGGTAGGCTGTGAACTGTGCATTATATGCAGAGTCACTTACAATAGGACATTGATTTAACATCTCATCCGCGGGACAGAGCGCAAGGAGGTGAAGTCACTTGTTCAGGGTCACACACAGTGAGTCAGTCGGTGGCAGTTATGGGATTTGAACCGGTGACCTTCTGGTGACAAGCCCTGGACTTTAACCACTGGACCACACTGCCAAAAAGTCCTGTAAGGCGACTTTTAATTGAATAATATATTACACGTAGGGCTACTATTTTCTTTAAATGCACTGGTTTAATTTTCAGCGATCTGATTGGCCAAATTAGTACGCGTAATAATTTGGATTTCAACCCGTACTAAAGTCAAATCAGATCGTGTGCTAAATAATGCGTTTTTGAACCCGAATGGCCTTCCATACACTAATGCCAGGTAATAACCGCAGGGTTTGCCTTTCACATCTTAATGTCTACGGACAGGAGATCGACAAAGTGACAACAGCAACCAAACGTGCGAGCACCAGCGCATTTTCCAGCGTCTCAATCTGCACATGTATACATGCAATAAATAAATCAAGTCAAAGGCAGCAGCACACGAACGCACTCCCTTCTAGCGACAGGGGCTTTAGATTCAGAACCAAGGACAGCTGCCTCGAGTCCCGAACCCCAAACCGTGATAGCTTCCTGTTGTAACTCTCTCTGCAAGCTCGATACATACATACATACATACATACATACATACATACATACATACATACATACTACTACTACTACGACTCATAATAATAATAATAATAATAATAATAATAATAATAATAATAATAATAATAATAATAATAATAATAATAATAATAGTGGTATATTGTTGTTGTTGTTCACATCTCGTTGTTTTTTGTAGCCTGTATTTTACTTTGTCTCTCGGGAATATATTCTGCCCTGGCGTTTGGAACCAGGTAATTACAGGAATGCTGCGCGTCTACACAAGCTCCCATTTTAAATCACTGCTTTTATTAAATGGAATAGCATTTGAATTTTAACAGCCCACCCCCCTTTGCATTGATTCCTGATCTTTGGCGACATTCTAACCTTGCATTCATATCCCGAACCAACGACATCTATTACAAAAAATACAATTCTCTAAACAAGAACAGGACAGATTGTATAGCATCGCATTCAAATCAGAAACGGTTTCATTTGATATTCACCTACTAATCACTCGTTTTTAAAAAAAAAAAACATGTTTGTACAGCACGCATCTGTAATGCGTTTGCGATTTTCAGACTTAAGGTAGTTTGTGCACCATTTTTGAAGATGCCAGTGAAAGCTAAAAGGAAAGTCATTCACGTTATGTATTTTCATTTAAACAGCGGTTCTAAAAGTCGATATGCAATTTCGCGTTTGAACACAATAATCCACAGAGAGGTGTGGTATTGTCCAGTTGCGACAAATACCTTAAATCTCGTTCCTATTATAAATGCAGTTTATATGGTTCTATATATATATATATATATATATATATATATATATATATATATATATATATATATATATATATATATATATATATATATATAAACAACAAGTGTCTGAAGAATGAAAGACGAGCTAGCACGCACGCACAGACAGCCCTACACAAAGACGCACACAGAGAAGCCGCACATATTTGGAAATGCGTTACCGGCAGCTAGCAAGCAACAATCAAACACCAAAACATACATTAAAAATGTAAAAATGTAACATTGCTTTCTGAAAAGGATACGAAATGATCACTCTTGATTGTGACGGGCACGGCGTTTTTCTGTTCACTGGGTATGCGCGCTAGAAAATGGTAAGGTTTTTTTTTGTAATTATTATTTATCTAAGTATTTATTTGGTCCAATTTGGACATTATCTTGCAAGCGGCGGGTCTGCGAGGAGGTGGGAGGTTGGGGGGGGGGGGGGGGGGGGGGGGGGGGGGGTCTGTGAAGCCCAGCGCTGGGGGCGCAAGTCTAGCCTCTGTGTTTGTGTCTGGTTGATTTCGGATTGGGCGATGGAAAAATAGTGTGCCAAGCGTTCGCGCACGGTGGGCGGGAATTGGGTTGTTTATAAACCCGGTGAGCGCGCCGTGGGCGGGAATATAAGACGGTGAAACTGAAGTCAGACAGAGAGAGAGAGATAGAGAGAGAGAACGAACAGGAGAGAGAGAGGAGGACAGAAGCAGCGGTGGCTGGAGCTCACTGGAGCTTGTAGGAGGAAGCGCGGCGTCCCCTGCCCCTCCATTCCAGCACCTGTATGGAGGACCACCTCAGCCTCCTTCACTCGCCTCCGCCTTCTTCTACCAAGCATGGCAAAAACAACAACATCATAAACCCCGGTTACACCGAGGCCGAGCAGGACACCATGACAGTGGTCACATGTGACAACATGCTGGAGGAAACGGCAGGGCTCCCGGGACACCACTCCTTGGACCGCTACGAGTCAGGAAACGAGTGCTGCGAGAGGGTGGTCATCAACATCTCGGGTCTGCGCTTCGAGACTCAGATCAAAACTTTATCCCAGTTCCCCGAGACCCTGCTTGGGGACCCCAAGAAGAGGATGCGCTACTTTGACCCCCTACGAAACGAATACTTCTTCGATAGGAACAGGCCCAGTTTCGATGCCATTCTGTATTACTATCAATCCGGCGGGCGTATCAGGAGACCCGTTAATGTCCCCATTGACATTTTCTCTGAAGAAATCAGGTTTTATGAACTTGGAGAGGAAGCTATGGAGAAATTCCGTGACGACGAAGGGTTTATCAAAGAGGAAGAGCGCCCTTTGCCTACAAATGAGTTCCAACGGCAGGTGTGGCTATTGTTTGAATACCCGGAGAGCTCAGGGCCAGCCAGGGGCATCGCTATAGTTTCTGTGCTGGTCATTTTAATCTCCATCGTTATATTTTGCCTGGAAACCTTGCCCGAGTTCCGGGATGACAAGGACTACCGCGGTCCTCTAGAGCCGGTGATAAATGGAACCTCCCCTTACCTGAGCAGCACTTTCACAGACCCCTTCTTTGTGGTGGAGACGCTCTGCATAATCTGGTTCTCCTTTGAACTGCTGGTGAGGTTTTTTGCTTGCCCCAGTAAAGCCACCTTTTCCAAAAACATCATGAACATCATAGACATCGTGGCTATCATCCCCTATTTTATCACCCTGGGTACGGAACTGGCCGAGCGCCAGGGGAACGGGCAGCAGGCCATGTCCCTGGCCATCCTCCGGGTCATCCGGCTGGTGCGCGTCTTTCGGATCTTCAAGCTGTCCCGGCACTCCAAGGGGCTGCAGATTCTGGGGCAGACCCTCAAGGCCAGTATGCGGGAGCTGGGGCTGCTGATCTTCTTCCTTTTCATCGGGGTCATCCTCTTCTCCAGCGCGGTCTACTTCGCGGAAGCTGACGACCCTTCGTCTGGCTTTAGCAGCATCCCTGATGCTTTCTGGTGGGCCGTGGTAACCATGACAACCGTCGGCTACGGAGACATGCACCCGGTCACCGTCGGAGGGAAAATAGTCGGGTCACTGTGTGCAATTGCGGGCGTGTTAACCATTGCCTTGCCTGTGCCAGTCATTGTCTCCAACTTTAACTATTTCTACCACCGGGAGACTGAGGGCGAGGAGCAAGCGCAGTACTTGCGCGCTGGCAGCTGTGAGCATCTATCCTCTGAAGGGGAGCTCAAAAAGGCTCCCAGCACTTCCTCTTTGAGTAAATCGGAATACATGGTGGCGGAGGAAGGGCTGAACAGTGCATTCAAACAGCCTTTCGCAAGCAGCAACTGCACCCCAAACAACTGCGTGACCGGCAAAAAGATCTTCACCGACGTTTAAAAACGAGCGTAACAGGAATAAGCTTTCTTAAAAACAATACTACTGCTACTATGAGTAATCGTGACGTGTCAGTGCAGTTATGTTGTGTGGAGGCGACGTCATAGGTGTAGTAAACGTGTCTGCTTCGTGGTCAAGTTCATTCGCGCTAGAATAACTACATAGACTCGAGGTTTTTGCTAGTTCATAATTAGGATCTGCTATCACTGTGAGCAATCCAGTAACGTCGGCTTTCTGTTGGTTTCTTTTTAATGGCCGAGGCGCTGTGTGTTAATTCAAACCGTAGCCTAATGTTGAAATTGCGTATTTAGTCTGTAGAAAGCGTATCTGTGAGAAAAAAAGTATTTCAATGAAAAACAACGCAAAAGATAATTGTGCGTAAGTAAAACAAGTAAGCGATAATAGATATGTGTTTATTACAATAGTGTGAGCTCTGTGATTTATTAATGTTATAAAATGCTGGATTGTTAATTGGGAAAGACAAGTCGTGTATTTCAACAAAACTGAAATATAAGGACAGAAGAGCCCCAAAACCTCCGAACCTGAAATGGAGATGTTCGTTAAATACTGTATCTTCAGTTGCCTCGTTAAATGAATTATAATGATCGTATCACTATTTACATGAAGCACATCTATTTTTGTACGCCGTCGTCATGTGGATACATGTTTCTGAATGAACAGACTGATTTTCAAACAGGGAATACTATACAAAAAACAACAGGCTGTGTCATTCACTCGGGACACGTATTTGGATCTGAGGTGAACGTCTCAAGAATAAAGATTAGTCAAATCAAAGGACTTCATGCGGATGCTACTAATTCTGCCTGGAGCCCTGCAGTCACCATAGCAACCACCGTTTCCCAGGCAACCCCATCTAATGTTGCCATGGGATCCCTCTGCGTTTCCACGGCAACCTCCCAGATGGTTCTAAAGCCTTCCAAATAAAGAGCAAGCCGCTGTGCAAAAAAACACACAGGCTTGTCAGCGAGATAAGGGATCAATCTGACAAAAAATAAATAGCAATGTCATTAAAAAAATAAATACAATTCCTTTTAGATGTACACAGACAGACGGCTGTGCATTGAATACAACGTGGCCCCTCTAATTAGATACGATTGGCCTATATATTGAACTATGTTAGATACACGCCCTCATTGTATAGCCCTTTACAAAAGTAACTGTTCCACGTGAAACCCAACACCAGTACACGTCACGTAGGCATGGCCATATCTAAACACATCAGATTGAGACGAGAAACGACGGGAGATTAAATCCGCGAGTCCTCCTAAAAACAAGAACGCGTACAAACAACCATTCTATCAACCCAGAATACAGCCCCCCCCTCAACAAGAACACCACTGGGAGGATGGGACCGTGAAAAGAAAGACACCTGCGTTACTTCAATCTACCACCAGGGAGTGCTATTCACCGCCACATGGGGAAGGTGAGTCTAAATAAACGGCAGAGCTGTGGAATTTTCATTCTTAGCCATTCAGGGGACGAAACAGACAGTGTGACGTATTGCATAGCTCAAGGTCATCTACAAAGTGAAAATGTGGCTTTTATTTTATGAAGGCGAGGGCGATGGGCTGAGGGTAATGCAGCACGGTGTCACAGGGTCAAGGAGACGGTCACTAGAAATCACATTTTCCTTTCGCTTTGAGCGGCGGCTATAATTAGCTGTAAGCGTGCAGCTGCGTGCGCACCGGCAATGCCATTGCTCTGGAGCGGAGAGTGCCGAATGCATTCCATTTTTAGCAACACCATTTACCGATCAGGCGTAATTAATGTGTTTCAGTGGCAGGCGCAATGGTGAGCGCGGGTCTATTCTTGAGCAGGTCCCTAACCGCACCGCTTAAAAAACGTGACGACTCTGTTCTGGAGAACAAAACAACAACACGCCTTTAGGGCACTAAACGCGACATGATCGGGAAGGAATGGGAGACAGAGACTGCATTCCTCCACTGCAGTTTATTCAGTATTGTAAGAAAACACGATGAACCGCTTTGCAGTGTGACCTACTAGTTATAATGCGCATTTGTAAGTTCATGCATCACTATTCTAACAAAAGGCTCACTGATGAGAACATCTTTGGAGAAGTTTTTTTTTTTTTTTAATTATAAAACCTTGAATGACTTTTTCTTAACTGATCTGACTGTTTCTAACCTGTTTCTAATGTACCTTAGCTCGGAAAGTTTAAACACGCCAGCCTACTGACTGCGAACCTGGGTAATCTGATTACAAAAACAGGCGTGTTTTAGGTGGGAACATTTAAATGGAACTCTCCGCCAGCATATACTGTATTACGTACATCCATTACGCATACATTACGTATACGTGGCTGAAAATGGATTTTTCATTTATTCTGAAGGGAGTTTTAAAGCTCTGCACGATTTCAGCCAGTTTTACATTACAATATTTCAGTCCTTACTGGCATGTGTTCAAGGTTAAGCCGTCTCTGCATTTCATCCGAAGCAGAGCACACGTTTGGTCACATCTTGTTTCCATGTGGTTTGTTTGCATTACCTAAAGATAGCTGGAGGGACAATGCGGTAAACATTCCTAACACACATTTTTTTAAAAAAAGAAAAAGGGCAGTCTCCTTACTGTGTACTCATGCATTCTTTCTGATAGCTAACATTAGATTCTCTTTACTTCTTACTCCAAATCCATACTGAAATGCTTTTTTTAAGTTACCATATTTCTGTGACGTTTCTTTAGCTTCACAGAGCTGCTTGTTGATGTTGCTGTTGAAAGTTTATTTTCACTATTTATACCCTTTTTGTTTTTCTTTGTGTTTTTTCTTTTCCTTTTTCGAGTGCCTGGAAAGACCAAGAGAACACGGGTTCAAGCCCAACGCAGTCCACATCAGTACAGGTTTTGGTACAGTAGGAGACTCCTAGTAAACAAGGTATTTTGAGCACCACCCTGAAGCATTTTGCTAGCACATATCAAAGCCCTGGTACTCGCACCTATAGTGAGTAATATTTGAATGAAGTGGGTGTGCAGGTGAGTCACACGCAGCCCTGCCCTCCACAGCCAGGGGAGGGCAGGGCTGCGTTCTGGCTGTGTGAAATCGTTGATCCACAGGGAGCCACCAGACACCTGGGGAAGTCCAGCAGACACCTGCAGGGCTGGCCTTGTCCTCCAGGGGGTGCTATCCCCTGTGGCGCTCCTGGGTGTAAAGTGGCAGTTGGCTTGTTGGTGGATCGCTGCGGTGAGGGAACACAGCTACACATTCTCAGTGGGGGTTGATAAAAACGCGGGTGAAATAATAGGCTAGCCTTTGCTTCTAATCAAGTCCCGTTGCGTTGTGTCAGGATAAAACAGGCTTCTTCTGAATGAGTGCCACATGAAGCCACTCTGAAGCTCAACAGGGAACAGCTGAGAATGGGATTGAGACTTGGCTGTTCCACCGTGCTCTCGGCACATGGAGTTGATTATAATAATCCTGGGTTACAATGTATTCCAGGAGGCTTGCTTCCCTCCCAGAATGAAAATCGATGTGAAGAGAATATTAATAAGAGCTGGGCCGGGTATTTCGAGGCACCAGATGTTCTTGAGTAATGAAAGCATCCCGGGCCCCTGCAGGACCGGTTTAATGTGACCGCTCCCACAATGAAGCTGGTTCTAGCTCAAGGCAGTGGACTGATTTTAAAAGAAGATTTACAAAAAGAGTAAATATCCTCAAATATAATGTACATTTGTTTGTGTGTGTATATATATATATATATCTATATATCTATATATATATATATATATACACACACATTCCCCTTTGTATGGTGGTGGCTGCAATCATTCTCGGTGTTTGTGGGTTTTCGTTGCTCTAGGTTTGTGTATCATCTTCTTCTCTTTATCTGCCTGGCTTTGCACTTGCCTGAGAATCTGAGTTTTTCTTCAGTCTAATCCGACGATGTGAGGGTATCCCTATAGTAAGGGTTTGTGTGTGTGTGTCTCATGAAGAATAGGGCTTGCCGTGCCTTTGATTTCATTGATAGTAAGGGTTTGTGTGTGTGTGTGTGTGTGTGTGTGTGTGTGTGTGTGTGTGTGTGTGTGTGTGTGTGTGTGTGTGTCTCATGAAGAATAGGGATTGCCGTGCCTTTGATTTCATTGATACCGGCCCTTTTCTCCTCACTCCTCCACATTGCTGTTTTTGCCTCCAGTATTGTTCCAGATGCTGGTGACCTGAAGGTACGTTTCAGCTTCGTCTCCTCCTCGCTGGAATGGGGCCAGTCTGACGAGGCACTGATCTTTTGTCTTAGAGATTCACAGGCAGCAGATCAAACCTGGATTTGAGTCAAAACTGCCACTGCAGCTGTGCCATTAAGACTGCAGGAGGTTGCTTTGACATTGTCTCAGTGGCGCTGAGTGCAACTAGTGATGCGATCCACGTGCTTGCTGTAATTAAATAATGCGTCACCTTCTCCAGCATTGCTGTATGTTTCTCATGATATTTCTAAGTTTAGGGTGAAGATTTGGATCTCGGTATTATAAGGCAGCAGAATTTCCAGAATTTTAAACAGATCTGTGAATGGCGAGCTTGTATGTGATAATGGAATTCTAATTACTAATGTCCCCAAATATACAATTTACAAACATTTCACATGTGCAAAAAGAGCCAGCTTCTTTTAATGTGCTTTATACAAATATTCAACAATTATTACATCTTTAAAAAGAAAGATGTACCACATCATAGTGTATCGTTCAGTATAGGGTAACTCTAAATGTCTCTAAAGTCTGTAAGCAATCTATACTCTACCATGGATCAGGTGAAAGAACACACCGATTCTCCAAGTGAGATCAAAGCCAGGGAGAAATATGAGGAACTCTCAATATCGCACATCAATACCCATTAAAACGGCAAGCTGTACACCAATTAAAGGAAGTCTTTTCTAGATGTTTCGGCTGGTTATAAAAGCAGTATACTGGCGTTGAGAATATAAACCATCTTGTTTAATTCTTTTGCAGGATCGAGAGATGCCAGCTCACAAGCAACAGCTGCATTACCTGACCTCTCTGCCTTCAACGCCAAGCCTGTGGCAGTTACTCAGCTCCTGAATACAGCACGAGACATGACTGAGTCTCTTGAGAGAGAGAGAGAGGAGGGACGTCTCCAGCGACAGGCACAGACTGCCTTTTCACACAGCGCCTATCCCACACCCTGACAGCAAGCCGTGTAGAAGAGAAGTGAGCCTCTTCATGTGAATCTGCCAATGTTCTGTCACTACCTTGTTATTTGAATGAGTGGTCTTTGACCGTACGGGCCCATGATAATGCTGCTGTTGCCGGGCAGCGCTCTGTACTGTAGAGCACTCCGAGCACTCTGTATAGTGCACTGGGATTCTTTGAGAGAATCTCACATTTGTAGCAACGGACGATAAAAACAGGAAACCAAAATCGTGACTGCATGAACAGAGCTGGCTAGGATTGCATTTCTTTCCACCTTTATTTTTGTAATTAGTTTTATTTTTTATGACATGTAATGGGCTGGCTTGTCAGTTCAGTAAGCTGGGCCTATGAATACAGATTGCTGCTCAATTGCTTCTGTAAATGGTTACGACTGTTTTGTACGGAATAAAAGTGCTGTTAGTGTGTTCTGGTTCTGAGTGGCGTGACAGGCGGGGAGTCGATGGTTTATTAGTGTTGCTGTAGTGTGTAAAGGTCTGGGAACAGCCAGTGAATTTCAGTCATCATTCTGAAGATCATTTCTTTAAAACAAAGCTAACAGCAGCTAGCGACACCGACACTAGAAGAAGAAAAGGCTGTCAAATTAGACAGACTGCAAGCGTCTTCAAAGGAAATGCAGCAAACTAAAATAGCATGGCGGGGGGGTGACCACCGCTGTATTGACAGTGTTATGGCAGGTTGTTCTCGTGGTCTGCCTCCTCCCCAGGTTCCTACACGGAGGGCAGCACTGATAGGAATGAACGAACGCTGTGTGTGTGTGTGTGACCCTGGGGAGCGTTCTCAAGAGCAGATCCAGGGATGGGAGCCATTAGGTGACACAAGCATACAAGCTGATCAAAATGGGTTCAGTATCAAAGTCATGGTAGGCAGCAGAGCTCTCTTGTTCAAAATCTGTAAAAGATTGCTTCAATGATTTCAGCCATTTAGAGTGCTTAATCCATATGTAGGGTGTGGGTTTACTGTATATTAACTGATTATTAGCTAAATAAAACTGATCATTTGTTAAAAAAGAAATCTAGTCGGTTTTCTGAAGAAATATTCAGTTATAAAGCATCATTCTGAGAAGGTGCTATGAATCCTACACTGCGTGCAGTTCAGATAAAGAGCGATCGAATTATGTGGCCAGGATGGTACAAATTCTTAAACTGAAAAGTTCACAGAAAGCCATTTAAAAAAAAGCCATTAAAATGGCAAGCTTCTCGCACCTCAGAATAGCGGCTGGTGATTTTTCGCTGGAGCTTGAACAATGCTTTCTTTGTCTCCTATCACAGCAATCTGTTATACAGAAAATTGCAGCAACGACAATGGAATCGATAAATGGTCATTCAGCTTGGCTGCGTGCTATTTGAGAACCACTGAAATTGGACTGTGTGCTTTTCTGGTGCTATAATCATCTACAGTTAAAGACCCCTTAATCTGCAGCATGCCTTCCCCCCGCGGGCCCTCGATATAAAGAGCTGGCCCTGTGCTTATCTAGAGTGGTGAATACCTGCACTGGCACAGAGGAAGTCATGGAAAACATTAATGGATCACATAACACTGTCCCCTTACACACCACTCAGAAAGCTAGATGTCCACTGTCCTGTCCCTTGTGTCCTGAGACAGCTCCAACCCAGACCTCCAGAGAAGAAAGCCATGAAGACGTTGTTCCAGCTGTCTGTCTCAAATAATAAAGAAAATATGGGCATGGAATTTATTATTTAAATCCACATTCAATTTGTAAATGTAATTGGAATACATCAAGGATATATTATGCCACTGCAGCACTGAGTGTTTAAGAGGTATGTCTGAAGACCATTTCAAGTGGGCTGTGAGATCAAACACTTTTCTGGGCACACCGCTCAAATCAAATACCGCTCGCAGAAAAATGAGTGTGGGAGGCTGATCTCATTTCATTTCTGCGTTTTATTTCAGAAAAGACATGAAAGGGAGAAATGGGGGGGACGACGAGATCAGTCAGGGAATGTGAGCTCAGGGTTCCCGCTGCCCTTGGCTTTATTAGAGCACGAGAAATGAATTATTAAAAGGCATTAAACTCTGAGAAGGTCACGCAGTAGAAGCGACGGCTGGTATGCTGTCTGAGCCTCTGAAGGCTACTTGTACCAAACGGACTTCAACAGAAACTCCAGTACCTCTGATTGATATCCTCACTCTGGAGTATGGATAACCAGTCCACACTACTAATCCAGTGTGGTGCCATGGCATCCCAGGGTTACAGACACGATGCTATTCTATCCAGCTGATATATTCATATTCACCTGCCAGGCAATACGCTGGCATTACTGTGTGATGGTGTTCCACACTCCTGTATTAAGCAACCTGACCACATCTGCTTTCTTTCTAGATTATTGATTGCAATGCATTAATTAATCCATTCATTGTCCAGGTTAATTGCCTAGCAGTCCAGTAACTAAACTTTCTTCTATCTTGTTTTGTGATGAGAATTGTTTTTTTATAATAATGAATAATAAGGGTTGTCTCAATGTGTAATATGCACACGCATTATATTTGAAACGCTTGTCAATGCATTCACATACGTCTCTTTTAGTATTTTGAAATGTACCGCTGACGACTGGTTTACAGGCATGGGTGAAAGTGTTTCCAGCAGTGAATGTCACAGTGCTGTGACCTCCCCTCCTTCTCTCCACTGGGGGCATGCTTTATTGACAGCCCCTAAGCAGCGGGATTGCTTCCTTTGAAAAGCTGCCCTGCCGTGACCTGAGTCAGTCACATCGTCGACAGCAGCTGTCTGTGTTTTATAACAGGAGAATATGTTCCAATTTAATATAATCACGCAGTAGAACATACACAGGGACCGTGGTATTATTCCCAGGTGGCTGTGGTGAGGTCATTTACTGCTTGTCCACCAGAGGGCTTTGAATTCCTCCTCATCGCACATTGTCCATTCGCGCGCTGGAAATGGAGAGCCTGAGATTGCAAGAACTATCCCGATTCTTTAGCCCCCCCCCCCCCCCCCCCCCCGCTGGTGATGTCAGTAACCTCTGAGGGTTTTCTTTACGATTCACACCTGTGCAATCTCCAAAAATGAAATTCAAATACACGAAGAGTAGGTGAACTGACCAAACTGAAATGCTGAGATACTGAGATCATTATAATCTTGAAATAATTTTTTTTTTAAAAAAACTTATTTTTTTTCCATAGCCTGGATAAGCGACTGTTTAAATACATAAAAAAATAAAAACATACACTTTCTCAACATTTGTATTGTTAAAGCTGCTGGTCTTTAAAACCTCTTGTGTGACAGTTGAAATTCAAATTTGCCAGTATTCCGGAACCTTCCAGCACCAGCATCAGGGTCTATGCTGTTTCCATGCCAATTTGATATATTCGTTCACTCTGATTGTAACCGGAAGCTCAAATGTTAATGGAATATTTTGAAATGATCTCTGTTTGACAGGGTGCTTTCCTGCTCTTTGATTTACATTTTTATAATCATTGCTGTAGAAAAAAAGATTTGTCTCCCTGCAGCCTGCCTGCCTCCCTCCCTCCCTCCCTCCCTTCCTCCCTGCAGCCTCCCTGCATCCCTGCCACCCTCCCTGCCTCCCTCCCTCCCTGCCTGCCTGCCTGCCTCCCTCCCTCCCTCCCTGCAGCCTCCCTGCATCCCTGCCACCCTCCCTGCCTCCCTCCCTCCCTGCCTGCCTGCCTCCCTGCCTGCCTGTGGGGACGTGACTGGAGGACAGGTTCCAGCACGCTCACAATAACACAGCCAGCAGCTCAGTCTGCAGCCTGGCAGTCAAGGTCAAGCGATTCTGCATTTTAATCAGAGGTAGAAACTGTCACTGTCCCAGTTTTTAGCCTCCAGTTCTAGTCCTGGTCGGAAACAGTAAATGGTTAATGGTTTTGCCATCGTATTCGCAAGTTAACAGTAATGCATGTGACAGCGCTGTTTCAAAAATAAAACTCTTACAGATCATGTGTTTAACTGTAGTTAAAATAATTCCACATGATTCCTCATGCACTGCCCACCCGCTGCTGACGTCTGCTGAACCTTGAGGACGTGGGCGAGGTCACAGTGCTGGTGAGTCCAGGTGTGTTCCTGGGCGTTCTGACAAACGAGACACTTCAAGTTTCTGCTGAGGAGGCTTTCTGTTTCTCCTGCTTGCTGCACCTGCTGTGCAGAGACAGAGGAGGCAGAAAATAGCAAGTAGGGCACCTGCTGTCAGAGTAAGGATAGGCAGGGGACCATCGCTCATGCAGTACCGCAGAGCTTCAGAAACAGCTCGCTGATTCATTACCCAGCACTGCCTCGCACTAACTGCAATTACATAAAACCCAGCAGCACTTTCCACACCATTTCTCAGCTTCTTAAACAAAGTTCACCTCTCTGCGCTTGTCTAATTCTGCTCCGCTGTCCCGAGGAGTCAGTAAAATGGAAAAGCGGTTGAATATTTTGTTGCTGCAATACCCTGCTTCTGAAAAGACTCCTAAAAGCTGGATTTCGGATACAAGGTGGTTTTTAATACGACGAGCTGTAATTAAGGTCCCCTCTGTAACTGTGTGTTTCTGAATTTTCCATTTCCTGGCACTAACTCACAGTGGCACAAAGCAAATCAATCGCTAGATGATAAATAATGTATTGTCACTGAAAACAATTACTGGCTGTGGACTATAATATTTATAATGGACTATAAGGCAGGTGTGGCCAACAGTTTGAATCACTTGGTATCTTGGGATCAGGACATCAAAGATCATTCTAATGCAACCTCAGCAGCCGAGACGTCGGCATTCATAGATACTAATACTGGAACACTAGAACGCAGAGCCACTCCCAGTTATTGATTAGCTCAAGGAGGAAATGTGGGAAATGGCACTTAAAATGGGGTTCTATTTAACTGGACAAAATAATAGAAACACCTGCCATAACATTGTCAATAGGGTGTCGGACCACCATTTGCAGCCAGGCCTGCACCGATTGGACAGTGAAGTTACAATTCCTCATTTTTTACTGCCTCTGATTCCTTCAGAGAAGATCGGATGCTTTGCTGTCTTACCTATTGTGACTGAAACGTGCAATGGGGAGATGCAGCTTGTGTATAGTATAGAGATTCCTATTGCATAGCAAAATAAATCAATGATAGAAGGGGCTGCTTTTTTATAGAAAAGTGTGTGCTAGATATTACAGGTTTTTTTGTGTGCTCAAAATATTGCATTTTCTGTATATACTGGCCAGCTTTAAAACATGATTATATGCCATTACTGTATTACTATTGAGGGTAAATACAGCCGTATTATATAGTTACTGCTGCTGAACATATAAAAATAAATGTATCAAATATCCTTCTATAGAACTGCAAACCAAAATCTCACAGATCAGGGAAGTGAAATCCTCCTAAATCAATAATCAAGGGACGCATTCCAACACATTTAGAGCAGGAAACCAAATCGAAATCTCCCTGAAAGCCAGACCAGAACATGGTGATGTTCAGAACTGAGAAATGATTCTGAGAGCTCTATTGAAACCGCAGATGTGCTTTAAACGTCTGTGTCAGTTTAGGCAGAGTAGTTTTGTTTAGGGATGAAAGATGCTTTTACAATAAAAAATAATCAGGTTCCTAACCAACAAATGCAAAAAAAAAATCTCTGAATCAAAATCTGTTTTGATGAACAATTTTAATTGTAGAAATAACAACGAGAGAAGTCAGGCAGGCTGAAGTGACGCAGGCTGAAGCCACGCAGGCTGAAGTCACGCACGCTGAAGCCCTGCAGGCTGCTTTAAAAGATTGATATTATGAATCTTTAAACAGGGTTTTCATTTTTCACAGGCTCAATTTAAGCATGTGTTCAAACTGATAAGGGAGACCAAACGCTGCAACTGTAATTAAACAAGACCGGCTAATGCGATCGGGAAGCGGCAGCCTTGCGAGAGAAGATGCCTCTTGCTAATGCTGGCTTCAGAACGGAGCTCTGCACTGCTGAATAATGCATGCATCGTGGATGACAGCCATGGAGATGCAAATCACTCAGAACACAGCGCTCACCGGGCAATGCCCTGTGCCTTCCAGACACGCCCAATAAAACAGAACCCCTGGATACCATTAAGAGAGGGGCCCCTCAAATCTGCAGCTTTGAGAAAGGTGCACCCGCGATCAAATGATAAGCTTTTTCACGGCTAGACATCATTGATAATTAAAAAAGGATCCCATTTGACAGCGATTAACCTGCCATATAAATAGGGCGTCTGATTTTCGGGTTTTAACCGATTTAACCAGATTCCCCCAGCCCCCCCCCCCCCCCCCCAACCCCAACCCCTTTTTCTGCACACTTTTTTTTACCCAGTTATTTGTTTTATGAGTGTGTGTTTAAGCCAAGAACATATAGATGTAACAGTCGATCGTTTCTCTTCGTAAAACAGCATGGAGTAAAGTTGTTTGGTTTTCTGGTATGTTCTGTGTGCAATTATACCTGCAACTCCACTGCACTCCACTGCACTGTGTGTGAGAGAGAGAGAGAGAGAGAGAGAGAGAGAGAGAGAGAGGTCAAAAGTTTGCATACCCCAATGTGTTGAAATATAGGTTGGGATTTAAACGGTGACGTCATCTTTGTTGTCAACACTGTGCTTAAGCATTTGTTTATTTATTTCTAAATAAAAACCGATTTCTACCCGAATATGTGTTATTTCTTGATTATATATATAAATAATCCACCCGATTGCACACGATTTTTTCATTAAATAATTCTACCCGATTTTTAAAAAAGCATTCACCTGAATCTGGAAAACAAAATCACCCGAAAATCAGACGCCCTGCACATGAACCGTATTGCCGTCCTAGCACAAAAAAAAAAAAAAAAAAAAAAAGCACCATTTTTTTGGATGTATGATTTTCCAGGTCAGTAAACCAGATTATATTAAATCAGGTCTGATACTGAATTATGATCAGACAGCCCCCGATATTGTACCAGAAAGCCGAATGGCCTCCTCTCGTTTGTAAACTTTCTTATGCTCTTATGTTCTTATGCCTGGCCCGCAACATTGTATCTTGGGAAATGACGATCAGAGATCAGTATAGATGATGAGTTTTAGCTTGTGTTCGGACTCAATGACTTTGTGATGCTATTAGGTTATTGATCATTGAGGAGAATGATTGCCAAAAACAATCAATGATACCTTTTTTTTTTGGTACCGATTGCTTTGGATGAGCGCCATTGCTGCACCCAGATTCTTCGGTGCAAGGTTCATGTTCTCAGTGCCGTGTTAAACAGTTTTGCTGTGGTCTCTCTACATCTATTAGGATGCGTTGGCCCCTCCCTACGAGAACTGCCTGTATTATGATGGCTGTATTTCTTTACAGAGCGAATGTATCTCTTATGAGTCCGCTCACTTCATTGAACGCACCCTTTGCATCTCGCATTAGCACGCACCCCCCCCCCCCCCCCCCCCCCCAAACACCTCGTCCATCTTCTATCCCGTCCTTCCAGTAATATTCCTGCTCCAGTTATCTATTACTGAGCCGATGTCTCTTTAAATTGCCCACACTTGGGTAAGGAGTGGTACGACAGTGCAGAGTGGAGCGCGCTCTTCTCGCTCGCTCCTGTGTCTTCTTTGTATGCACCGCATAGCCCGACTGCAGACCTAACTGTAAGCTTTTACTACGAGACTTATTGCAATATTGGGAGAAAAAAATAGCGGAGATACTAGAGAGGGAGACCAAGCTTGAGCACAAACTGCAAAGAAATGCACGTTGCACGGTTGCCTTAACTACCAGATAACCGGCACGGAGACGCCTATGGCACAATAATCTTTTTTTTTTGTAATTCTTGGTGCTAGGAGATTGAAGATCTGCTTCTTGTGTATTGCGTGCTGGCGAGGGTGAATTTCTATGCATGTTACCTTTTTAATGCCTAAAATGACATTTTATTAATACAGCTGAAAGGGACGCATGCATTTACTGTACATTCTAAAAAAATATTTAGTTGTGCAAATGCGGTGGGGTACAGAGAGCATGTAGGAAGTGCTGAAGATACTCTGTCTAGCTAAGATTAGCAATGGAATGGTAATGAAAGCGCTTGCAATTAGGGAATAATATGTGCACGGAAAATACAAACCATGTATTTTAGTGCCTGCCCTGCATGCACGTGGATGCAAAAAAAAAATGTCGCAAAATAAGCCTTTGTGATAATGCTGCTTGATATTGGAGGGATGCGTTGGTATCTGGAGGTAGTCGTGTTTCTTTTAACAGTATGCCAATTAGATTCAAGATGCACAGCACTAGCGGTGGATCGTTCCAAATTCAAGTTCCAATTCTACTGAGCGGAACGCAACACGAGTGCAACAAAAATGTAGGCTGCTGCATGTAATGACATTATATAAAGGTGCAAGTACCGATCCGATCAGCAACGCCTCCCCGTAGCCTTGCTTCCTTGCAGCTAGCGCTCCCTTTGCAGAAGTTGCTGTATGTACTGTGTCGGGACTACCTTTGCTGCTGTTTATTGCAGGCAACGTCACTCCTACCGAAGACACGGGAGACGTCAGATTTTGCTGATCTTAGCATCTCTGAACCATTTAGAGGAAGCTTTTGCAAAAACGGAAAGCGCTCCCTTCGGCAGCACTGTACCCCCCGCCCCCTTAATCCTCCCTCCCGAATGCGGCGCTGATTTACAGACAGGCAGCCCTGCAGGAGGTGCAGACACTCCCGCCAGCCTCCCAAATCCGTCGGGCTCTTCAGATGCGGGGAGCTTGTTCCCGGACTCCACACTGCTATCCTGAGGGAGGAAAGATCCGCGGACTCGGGTGGTGAAAATGAACTTCCAGGGGAGAGGATTCGTTTAGGCGGCACGTCTTGAGTTTGATCTCAGTTAAATGTCTCAGGAGATCTTGGATTTTCGGTTTCGGAAGAGACGCACAGTTCCAGGTAAGTTCAGCTGTAGCTGAATGCATCTGGATCATTATTCTGTCTAGAATTGCAAGTTTACTTGTGGAATATTAAAATGCATGAAAGGTGAATTGAAACATGTGACAGGATATGCTGTGCTTGGTTTAGGTGTTCGCTAGTTGCAAGCAGCTCTGTCTCGCGGTGGTCTCGGTTTTCTGAGCCGGGGGTCACTTATTCTTAGCAGAGGGAACATTGCAAAAAGCTTGTTTTTGATTTTGTTCTGCAAAATGTAAAAGCAGCCTGTTGAAATGTTTATGGGCGAGACCTGCTTCACTGTTAGCACTTTGATTACTCAAAAGGAAAATCGGATTGTTAAATAAGTGGTCTGCAGTTAAAACAAGTATTTTAGAAAGCGCAGGCCAGTGATAGAATGTATATCTAATTAATTCAAGGTGCTGCAGTGGTTTAAGCAAGCATTATTATTATTATTATTATTATTATTATTATTATTATTATTATTATTATTATCAGTAATAACAACAGCAATAATTATAATAATAATACAAACTATCTTGCATTGTGTTACCCAAATTCGTCTTGGCACATATTATATATTCAGCTATTCAGTATTTAAATAACAGATCACGTTCTCAGATGCAGTCTTTGCTCGCTCAAACCTTTTAAGAAAAAAAAAAACCCTTAGAAACATTCTTTAAATTATTTACGATTTTGGCATTATAGTAACTTCTATTCAACCCAGCACGCATTCCCACCCTTTGAAATCAGTTTGACAGAAATTGTCAGAAAACAAATGCTTGAGTTTATCAAACTGGAACCCCCTCTTTCTATCGGGATGTCCTAGCTATCCCTTCAGACGCGGGGTGTGCAGCTGTACCATGGTACGATTCCTATCTACCTGTCTGTTTTCTAATGCATGGATGTGTTTTCAAAGTTATGGCAGGGCACATTTTTGAACACCATAGAATTCACACAAACTGGTTTAAAATTTTAAAAAAATGACCATGTAAATTGGTGGATGAAGGGGCTGTATGCGGCTCACCTGCAATAACTCCACTTTGAAATGTCCACACCCTGTCTGGAGAAACAAACTGCTAATGCTACAGTGGATAATATGATCCGAGATCAAAACCAGCCAATGTGTCTTCCTGTCAGTAATTCAGCCTGATTGGTGGTGTACATTTCATCCTGTCCTTCCTATTTATAATGAGTGCACCAAGGTCCTGAGATGCATATATATATATATATATATATATATATATATATATATATATATATATATATATATATATAAAATATAAACTTAAAGGTCAATTCGTTCAAGTCAGTTTTACTTTTATATATAAGAGATTATATATCACATTTCAGGATGTTTCAGGAGAATACGTTCCTCTTCAACCAAAAGCAGCTGATTTTCAAATTAGGATTCAAACGTATTTATATAATATGTATGGAAAAGGGTGGTGCATGTTTGTGTATAATATAACAAAATGGCTGATGATGAAAATGCTTCATAAACAAAATACCTGCAGGTTTATCAAAAGATGTTCAGTTCTGGATTTGGCTGCCTGCCTATGACATGCATGCTCATGCTTCTGCTGAAGGTGATTTTAAGAGTCTGAACCTCCCCCTCCCTGTTTCCTCTGTGCTGTAGATCAGACAGGCCATCGCAGTCCCAGCATTGGAGGTGGAACTAACTGCTGATCCGGGCTCTGCAGCACTTACCTCGTGCTGGAGTAACACTTCCATTTATTAACCAGAGCAGAAAACTGCCGGCTTGATCTCCAGCCGAGATGACCGTGGCCACTGGGGACCCCACAGACGAGGTGTCAGCCCTCCAGGGTCACCCCCAGGACATTTGCAACCCTGAAACTGATTACGAGTGCTGCGAGAGGGTGGTCATCAACATCTCGGGTCTGCGCTTTGAGACCCAGCTCAAAACTTTATCCCAGTTCCCCGAGACTTTGCTAGGGAACCCCAAGAAGAGGATGCGCTACTTTGACCCCCTGAGGAACGAATACTTCTTCGATAGGAACAGGCCCAGTTTTGATGCCATTCTGTATTACTATCAATCCGGGGGCAGGCTGAGACGGCCGGTCAATGTGACGTTGGACATTTTCTCAGAGGAGATCCGCTTCTACGAGCTGGGGGAAGAGGCCATGGAGATATTCCGAGAGGACGAAGGCTACGTCAAGGAGGAAGAGAGGCCGCTGCCGGAGAAGGAGTTCCAGAGGCAGGTGTGGCTTCTGTTTGAGTACCCTGAGAGTTCCGGTGCAGCCAGGATAATTGCTATCATCTCCGTCATGGTCATCCTAATCTCCATCGTCAGCTTCTGCTTGGAGACCCTGCCCATCTTCCGAAATGATGAGGAGGAAAGGCAGAGGGCAGCTTTCTACCGGATGTACCCCAACAGCACCACAACCTTCCCCTCCACCACCTTCACAGACCCCTTCTTCATCCTGGAGACCCTCTGCATCATCTGGTTCTCCTTTGAGTTCCTGGTGCGGTTCTTCGCTTGCCCCAGCAAGGCAGGCTTCTTCAGCAACATCATGAACAGCATAGACGTTGTGGCCATCATCCCTTACTTCATCACTCTGGGGACGGAATTGGCCGAGAAGCCTTCGGATGGCCAGCAGGGTCAACAAGCCATGTCCTTGGCCATCCTGCGGGTCATCAGGCTGGTCCGCGTCTTTCGAATCTTCAAGCTGTCCCGGCACTCCAAGGGGCTGCAGATTCTGGGGCAGACCCTCAAGGCCAGTATGCGGGAGCTGGGGCTGCTGATCTTCTTCCTTTTCATCGGGGTCATCCTCTTCTCCAGCGCGGTCTACTTTGCAGAAGCTGACGAAGAGGAGTCTCAATTCATTAGCATCCCGGATGCCTTCTGGTGGGCTGTGGTTTCCATGACCACAGTGGGGTACGGAGACATGGTGCCCACCACCATTGGGGGAAAGATTGTGGGTTCGCTCTGCGCCATCGCTGGCGTCCTGACCATCGCCTTGCCCGTGCCCGTCATCGTCTCCAACTTCAACTACTTCTACCACCGGGAGACTGAAGGAGAGGAGCAGGCTCAGTACCTGAAGCCGACCAGCGTCCCCAAAATCCCATCCTCTGAAGAGCTCAAGCAGAGCAGAAGTGCTTCTACCATCAGCAAGTCCGACTACATGGAGATCCAGGAGGGAGTGAACAGCAGCGAGGACTTCCTCGGGGAGAACCTGAAGGCGGCCAACTGTGCCCTGGCCAACACAAACTACGTCAACATCACCAAAATGCTCACGGATGTATAACTGCAGGAGAAGCCTTGGGGGCTGGGGGAAGGAACATGGAACCAGTCTCCTGTGTAGAGGGTTAGCAACCGAGACGCTGACCCACTGCAGAGGAGAGCAGAGAGGAAACGGAGCCTGTGCAGTAAACCCACGAGCACCACCACCGCCCCTCAACATGACCATCTCTCCTCCCAGCACTTCCATAATCCAATCCAGCAGCCTGCATGGGGTTAGTCTCGTCTGTGTGACTGTTTTAATAGACTAACAGTAGCTAAAAAGTAGCAAAGATTAATCCTGACTCATACAAGCCCTTCCAACTCCCTCCAAAGAGCACGCAATACTTAGATTTTCTTTTTTTTTATCTCTTTTTTGGGATGTGTAGAACTAACCAAATGGACAAGGTCATCTTAATAAAGCAACACGACGCGAATCAAAGCAAACAGGCAGATAATTGATCCCGACTTTGCTGTAAGCTGGAGTGGATGTCTCAGAGGAATGTTCCAAACGACGTTGTGTATGAGACACTTAGTGGTACTGTGAGTAATGCACCCACAGTGATGACATCTGTGACTGTCCATGACATCAGCATCAAGCACTGGGATCATCAGAACCTTCTTCTTCTCCTGATGTCCTTTCCTTCACAGCTACGATGCGTTTGTAGCGCTGGATCTGTTGCAGTAGGGAAGGCTCACCGCTTCTGTTTCTGGGGTGTCTGTGGGTCTGCTTGTGTGTCTCTTCCCCCAGCCTCGTTTCTGAAGATTACTGCATTGGTTATTGCAGTGTGCCAGGATCAAGACCCAAAGGGAAAGATGCTGGAAACGAGAGACCAGTGATAAATCTTCTTTAAAACCCTCCACCCCCACCCTTCTCCTATCCATCCCCCCAGCCCCCCTGTTATTTAAATCCATGGAAGCTAGGCATGCCTTGTTTATTAGATTTGTAACACAGCACACAGATCTAACCGCGCTATCATCTTGGCATTTTACTAACGAAGCAAATGACATTCCTAGCTCACTTTCAGGGTCACCAAAGATTCATGTACCGCCGCTACCCAAACTATTTATTTATTTATTTATTTATTTATTTATTTCATTTAATAATCTATTTCCATTCATTCTTCTAATGCTGGGAATTTAAAAAAAAAATACTTTGGTGGGACCTGTCAAAAAGTTTGCTTCCTCTACTGCGTTTTAACGTATAGGACCTATTATATTACTGTTCGCATGACATGTTTGGTGGCATGCGTTTGAATATGTACTATATTACAAAAACACAACATATATGTCTATACATCTATATTTTTCTCCGTGGTATATTAACGCTGTATGCAATATATAACAATAAGTCTTTTTTTTTTTAATAGTTGTGTGACTTTTTGCTATCAGATTAGTTTTTTTTCTCAAACACTTAATACTGTAGGTCGCTTTCAGGGGTTCAGGCACAAGAAGGTTGTACATTTTTGGGGTGCGGAAAAGGGGACTAACGAAAGAATATAAAAGCAAGAGATCAGTCAGTTGACTGAATAAGGTGGATATGGAGCCCGGTGAAGATAAGATTGAACTGAATCATCATCATCATCATCATCATCATCATCATCATCATCATAGTCTTTTCACTGTTTCAGCAGATTCATAATCCACGCTTCTGTCCAGGTTGGAATTAAAATGTCCTGCAGAACATGCTGTTTGACTTGGTGGAAAACTGCATCAGCGTTTCTGTATAGGACTTGCTTTTCAGAATATGCTGGTGATCTGTATTGGGTTGACTAGCACATTGCACTGTCCAGCTATGCTGTATTGAGTATAGTGTGTTGGATTTGCTGTTATAGTTTTACCATTCCAGCAGCAGCAGTCAGCATGGGGTGGGTGGGGTTTTGGGAGCTCTGACAACCTTCTTGTGTTATTCTATTTCATTCCAAACGCGTACATTATATATGTATATAGAATCAGTACACGTAGATGTGTTGTATCTGCTAGCTCTGAGAGAACCATTCCGCTCTAGTACGTAGCCATGCTGATGTACTGTGTGCTTTAGCTGTCTGGATGTTGACGGACCTTTAAGGGTCCTGTCCTGTACTCAGAATGGATGACCTCGAAGTTTCCTTGAGTCTGTGAGGGTGATGGGAGCAGGGAGAGAGGGAGAGAGAGAGGGAGAGAGAGAGAGAGAGGGAGGGAGGGTTTGATTAAAAGCACAAAACGACTTACACTCCCATCCCCACTTAACCTTTACCTTGCCCCCCCCCCCCTCGGGTGTGCGCGTGCGTGCGTGCGTGTGCGCGCGCTTTCTGAAGGCTGCTGGGATTGAACCGCCCTGTTTCCACGGAGACGACCAATAAGGATTCCTCATCAATAAATCCTGGAAGGGGCCAAAGGCTCATGAATAAAAACCAGCTCACAGACTGGACACTGGGATTTGGGTGTCGTGTGTGATCAAGCACTTTCTTTGAGGAATACAATATAATACAGGACATCCATTCTGAGAGCAACAGCTATGTTGCAGCATCATTGTCTTAAAAGCAAACGACTTGCACCGCGCTCACAGAAGAAACCTTTAGTCGCTTTTATATCCTAATAACACGTATAATAATAATAATAATAATAATAATAATAATAATAATAATAATAATGATGACAGTAATATAAGAGTATTGTTACAGCACTACCACCGTCTGCATAATCATAAAAAGCTGTTACAATCTGGTTTATTGTGAGAGCTTTGTTAATTCATGTCTTCTATGAAAACAACACAGTCTGGGTCTTTTTGTTTGGGGGGTGGGGGCTGAAATCCACACAGATACACGCTGTCTCTCTAGCTGAACTGTCTACAGTAGTTGCTTCCAGTTTCAGCTCCTAACCCCCCTTCCGCAGCTCTCCTGGGGAGATTATAAGTCAGGATGGGAGGTGAGACGACAGCGTGATGGAAGGAGAGAGGGATACGCCAACGAATGCGTCGTCATTGTTTCAAGGAGACTGTATTGATCGGGATACTGGGAGAGTGCAGCTTTCCTCTGCAATGCACGCCTTCTGAGATTCTTAAAATACAGACACAGGCTGCCAAATGGTGGCTATCTTGAGCTGGTCAATATCGAGCTGAAACCTGTACCAACAAAGAAGCTGGTTTCAAATTGCAGAGGCCCAATGGAAAGCTATGCAAGCAGCTGACCTCTCTCCCCAGGCTGCTGAGTTATCGGACAATATGGATGTTCTTAATTTATTCTTTTGTATAAAAAAACAAAAAACAGCTAAACAAAAATAAAATGAATAAACATGAACTCTGAAAAGGAGTCCACTTAACAGGTGCACTTTACAGGGACTTCTAGAGCAACGATAAAGACAATCTTAGGCTCTACAGGAACTAAGATGCATATAATCCTTCCACATCATAAACTCAATGATACTAATATTAATATCAGTAATAATAGGAAGATACTATTTATAACGATGATAAGGAACTGGCCAGGGTTTATTATCACACGGACTGGCAGTTGCCCTCTGGTTTTTGGAATGGGGAAGTGGTTTGACCCTCACAGTACCCTCTCGAGGGCGATTTGTAGAGAAATGCGACTGGTCAGAATTTACCAAGGAGGAACTTGGTGTAGAAATGTGGATTTGACTTATATTGAGGGGAAAATAAGTCTATATGGCAGTTACATCATATGACTACTAGTTGGTCATATGCGTTCCCTAAAAGTTTAATTCAAAGGTAACTGAAAAAGGGCGGGGGGGTCTCTGAAAGCCTCTGATCCTTTCAAGGACTCCAGAGTTAAAAGAATTAAAGGAACATAAGATTCCTTGCAGGTGCGTGGTTTGCAAAGGCATTTACCACGTGACCTCTGACCTCTCCAATTTCTCTTTGAATCTGCCTCAACCTCACGTTGTGACTCACCATGGTAACCCAAAATGTCAACCAATCAGAGTTGCTGTGACACTCAAGTCATAACCTCTACAGTGACTCATCAAACAAATTGAAACGTTTGAGCTCCTGAGAGATATATATATATATATTTTTAATCTTCTGATCACTAGACAGCCACCTCGAAATGTCCAGATCCTCTTGTGATTTCAACTTCAGGCACTCTAGAGTTCAAAGTGTTAAAGAAAGTGTTTAAATTGATAGGGGTACAGTAAATAAACAGGCGGTGTCTGCAGCCACAGTGATGTCATGCACAGTGACCCTGCAGTGACAATGCATCAGTGATCCAGGCAGAGTCTCGCCATGGCCAGCAGGGAACTGGAGGGTTGTTTTTCTGCAGTCAGGTATGCTGGGTAGTTGCTAAGGTAGGGAACACACACCGTTTATCCCTTAGAAATAACCACATAGCTCCTAAAGGGAAAATACAATCATCGCTTTTTAGTTGGCAGTGCTAACATAAGGAAAGGCAAACACTTGTTTTAATAGCTTTCTTTTGTAAACTTGCATTCACTGAAGCCTTGTTAGCCCATTGCTGGTCATACTGCCTTTTCCAGTAAAAATTGACATAAATCACAAAAAAAAACAATACTGCATTCAGTTAGTGCAGTGAAACAGAAAATCATTTTTTATTTAAATGCAGAACAATGCCGTTCTGTGTGTACAGATAAAATCTGTGCACAGGGGAAGATGTCTTTTTTGACAAACCCTTAACAGTGATATTGGATTTCTCATACATGATTTGTAATGTACGACTGCAGCTAGAAGTCTAAGTGAGTTTTGATAGAGGACAGTACAGGCTGGGTTGGTTGATCCAGAAGGTGAATTGGCTAAGCTGCCTTGCTTGCGTTTTGCTTTTCGTCAGTGATGGACGGTGTGGTTCTGTGCAGAGCCTGGATCTCTGGAGCCACAGTGTCATTAAGTCACAGCACAGGGGCTCATTAGTATTCTGCATGCTGAGTCCTAATTGGCTGGGGCAGGTGGAGGTGCACAGGGTGTGAGCTGTGGGACAGTCTCATCGAAGCTGCACTATTTTGGGGAATTCATTTAACATCCAATTAGGCAATGCCTTCGCCCCAGACAAGCAGCCCTAGACTGTGAACAAAATCACATGTAACACTAACCTCTGTACAGTGGCTGCCCAAAAGTCCTACTGATGAAAGCCAGTGCCTGTTATCTGTAGGGAGCGTGTCTTGTTTGTGTGTTTTGCATTGAGAGCCGTGACGCATCCCCTCTATGTATTCTGCAGTACTTGCAGTCTGTCAATGTCAGCAGGTTTTGGTGTCAAGGCCGGTCCTTCCTGTGTATTTGACTTGAGTGTTAACTGATCCCATTTAGATGTTCACAGGAATACTACAGTCGATTGACCTGTGCCAGGGATCTCTCTCTCTCTCTCTCTCTCTCTCTCTCTCTCTCTCTCTCTCTCTCTCTCTCTCTCTCTCTGTGTTTCTCTCTCTCTCTCTCTCTGTGTTTCTCTCTCTCTCTCTCTCTGTGTTTCTCTCTCTCTCTCTCTCTGTGTTTCTCTCTCTCTGTCTCTCTCTCTCTGTGTTTCTCTCTGTCTCTGTGTTTCTCTCGCTCTCTGTCTTTCTCTTGTCTGCATTTCTCTTTCTCTTTCTCTGTTTCTCTCTCAGTGTCTCTCTCTAGCTCTGTCTCTCTCTCATCTCTGTGTTTCTCTCTCGCTCTCTTTCTCTCTCTCTTGTCTCTCTGCATTTCTCTCTCTCGCTCTCCCTCGCTCTCTGTCTCTCTGTTTCTTGTTGGGAAGCAGTGGTCATTATTTTAAGGAGCTTATTTGTTTGTTTTGTCAGAAAGATGATGATGCAGGGCAGATGCTGAAACAGATTGCAGTGATAATCTGGGCTCCTGATTCCTTCGCTTTGCTTTTGTTTGTTTGTAGATTTTAAATCTTAGTCACACAGGGCTTGAGTCACTGTAGAGCTTGTTAAGGGTTTTCATTGGACATGTGGAGCTCCTTTGGTCTGTCTCACCCTGCCTTTATTTTTCACCTATCTGTTATAGACACTTTTTTCGGATTGAACTAAAATAATGATTCTTAGCCTGTCCACAATCTGCTACCTTATAGAAGTCATGACAGGGTGAGAAAGGCTTAAACTCTTACAATGTCATTGTTTCTGATCTGTCACGGAAGCTGGCTAGGGACCAGGTGAGTCAGCCTTGGCACTGCCCTGTCTATAATCCCCCTGGTAGAATCTCATGCAGCAAAAATGGGCGAGATTCAGAAATATAAACTACAAATACCCTTATTAAACCAACGCCAAGAGCAGCCAGAGACTCTGCAGTGGCAATGGTTAATATCTCTACAGTAATGGGTGGTTCAGTTACAAGGCTGGCAAATGATCTTCAAACAGTCATCTATTGACTAAGCATTGTCTGTGTATCCTGAGAATTCCAATATCACTTCCTGGAACCAAACCACTTCCTGTGCTGAAGGCCATGTGATATACCACACAGGAAGTGACTTCATACCCGATTCCTTGTTTTTTGGGGTTTTTTTTACAGCTGAGCTTTGTTCTTGAAACATATGTATGTATTAAGAATGATAAAATAAAGGACCAAAATGAATAAAGTGTGATCATGCTGCTAATGCGAATAAGAGGCAGGGACTTGATTAAAACCCTTGGTTTCCTTTCAAAGAGGATTGCTACAGCTGTGGAAACATTGTAATAAATAAAACAAAGAAATGGACTTTGGTGAAAGCCGATAGAGAAGTTGTCTGTGAGGCTGGATTCAAACAGCCAGTATGCGCTTCTCTGCAGCTGTTGTGAGTTACCAGTCCAGCAGATGTAATGTCTGCTGAGGAACACTGGTTACTGTGTTTGGAGCCCTTTCCAAAGAAGACCCGCAGCATGCCAGCTGGCTCATTTATAAAGCATCTGCTGAAAGGAAAAAGTTGGTAATCCTACAAAACACCCAAGACTCGCATGAGGATGGTCTTGTTTATTTACAGGCTTGCTGGAGTAAAAGCAGTGTTTTATAACCCACACGTACGTTCTCCTTTTACTTTATCTCTTACCTGTTCGATATGTGGGTTGCATGTCATTGCATTCTGAGTCGTTGCAACGTCAGAGTTGGCATCTGAACTGCCTGGCAAGGGGATGTCTGCAAACTGCCAACAGGGTTACCAGGAGTTAGGGGTTATCTATAAATTACAATATAAGAAAAGGTGAGGTGGTGACAGTAACAGTGAGGCGGTTTAAAAACAGTGGGTGTTTGCTAATGTTTTAAACACATTCTCAAACCTAGAACTTTAGCATTCGTGCTTCAGTGAGAATCAATACACAGTAGGACTAGCGTGATAACAGATGTTTCAATATTTTTTAAAAGTCGCTGCAGTAAGCTGACAGTAATGTGCATCACGTATCCATTTCAGTAATGGTTTTGAAATGGGCCCCCACGTTTTATGGAAGTAATTTAATGTTCCTTTATCTGTCTGGTAGAGCCTCTCTAGCTGCAACACGTAAAGTGCTAAATGATTCCATTCTGTGAAAGTTTAATATTTCTCTGCTTTTTTTTCAGTATCAAAGAACAATAGCATCTGACTATATTAACATAATTTCTAGTAAATGGCATCCCACGAGACCCATAATGCAGAAGCTCGGTATCACTGTGTGTGTCCTGCTTTGTAAACATCAGAAATGGATTCACAAATTTGTTTGCTATACTGCATTCATTTTAACCCCAGAATGCATGCATAAGTTCTCAGTTTGTAACTTGTGTTTTCCACACAGCCCTTTTTCAGCAGATGAATTGATAACCTGCAAAATAACTGGTTCCAGACAGAGACTGCAGGGGTAAAAACGATACTTGCAATTTTTGGCTAAAATAACTAAATGCGTGGCTTTATTTTTATTTTTTCTTCCACATTTCAAGAGGCCAAGTTTTCATCGTTCCTCTTGCATTGAATTAAACATTCCTTCTTCCAAAACAGGCAAAAGAAAACCGGCAAGCCTTTTCCAGCTGGTCTCTTTGGAAAGTTGTTCAAATAAATAAAAGAAGAAAGAAAGATTAATGGGCCGGCCAGCGCGGCGTTTGAAACGAATTGCAGGCAGTTGGTTCTAAATGTGTACGCTCTGTACGTCACAATCATTCTCTGCTCGCTTGTTATTTATGTGAGTCAGTTCTGACAAGGCAGCCCAGTGATTTAATGAGACGTGTTTCCTTTGTGACTGCGCTGCATGTTAAAGTGTGACTGGGGGAGGGAAAGGGGGATCTATGCTTCAGCTACCCAACCTGAACAACTGCAGCTCCGCTGGGCAAGTTCAATCAGACCCCCGGATTACTAGGTAGAAGCACTGCATGCAACGGCTGTTCTGCAGTGCGGCGATTGAATTGTACCTGCAATTTAAAATCACCAGGTACACAGTGCATCTGCAGATCAGCCACCGTGAATTACCACCCCAGAGCTGGATTGCTGCAGTGAAGAACCAGATATGCACGCTCTCCAGTCATTCTGTGAATCTGGATCCCTTTAGCAGAATTACAGGTAATTGACCTTTAGAAAGACTGAATCTTGCAGATTATCGTGCACTAAAGATTACCGGGCATGGTCAGCAGCTATCTACCGCTGTTTATTTCAGTTGAATAAGGTCTGATTAGAAACAGAAACTGACAAATCTCATCCTGTTTTTTAAAATGCGTTTCCACAGATCTTCGACTGCTGTTCCTAAGGTAAAGCAGTGTTTTTATTCCTGGCTGTCACAGTCTGAAGGGTACTGTTAGGGTCCACTTCTCTGATTGGTTGCTGGGTTTGTGGACCTATGACTTCTTATTGGTTCAAATCGGGGGGAGGGAGGGGCTGGGATTCAGTGGCTACTCTGTTTACAGGTATATTTTTAATCCAGTGCATGCCAGTGTTAGAAATTAGCCAACGCAAAAGGTGTAACTTTTACTTCAAGTATTTCCAGAAATAAATGGTGCATTTGTTGTCGTCTGCCACTATTTTAACAAACCTGCTGCATCGTTCTTGCACTGAACCCTGGCACTTGAATGATAACAACATGTCCGGACATCACTTGTGTTTTTTGTTTTCTAATGAAGTCATTAATAAAATTGAAAACGCTTCAACCTTATATACCTTATATATCTGTTGGTCTTGGTCATTGTTTCTTTTTTTTGTTGAAATGTATATTTAATCCAAATCTATAATGCATCGTGTTATATAAGACAGGGTAGCAATCTGGTGTATGTTGATAGAGACGCTACAATCTTACTATAGGTGCTATACTATTGATATATTCACAGAAATGTATAGGAGATAGAATCAGAACACACGTGGAGCAATGTGTGTTTGAACCATATCTTTACCCTTACCAATGTGCAATGGCAATGCTTAACAGGGGCAGCGCAACGTTATCACTTAGGAAGCTGCTGTATAATGAGCCTTTGAGGCAATGGCGTGACTGAGTGACATCACAATGGTTTTCAAAATAGCACTGCATTATTAAGATATCCTTAGTGGGATTCATTTAAGGAAAGGTGCTCTTCAGTATCCTTTATAGATCTCAGATGTGCAGTTTGGAAAGAAGCACACATTTAGGTAGAGTTGCACTTCCCTGGTTGCCTAGAGAGAATTTTTCCCCACCCCTTCAACCTCTCCTCCAACCAGCTCCTGGCACCCGTAATGAGTGACATGATCTCAGCCAGTAACATGCTCCGACCCCGAAGACTTTGGAAGCGAAGCAGTAACAGACCTCCTGAGAGTAAGGCAAGCAAACTTACTTTAACCCGGTACAGTACCCGAAGGTAAGATGTATGGATGGTTTAGTTAGCTGCAGAGTTGTATTTGTCATTAACGTATTCAGCCTAAACTTAAAGTAATATTTGCATTAATATGAAACAATGGAGCGAGTCTGGGGAAAGCTGTCATTTCTGTGACCAAAACCATGTACATGTTTGTTTTCCCATCTGAGAGCTGGGAATCTGTCACTGAGCTCAGCTGCCAGTGTGTTTTCAATCCTGTGCATTGAACAACATGCTGTCAAACCCTTTAATATCACTGTGAAGAAAAATTGTAACTATAGCGGAGTTACCTTCATCAGGAGCTCAATATGCTGGCAATGTAAGCATCAAGACACAGGTGAAGCCATGCATCACATATTCCTGTTTGCTATAGAACAGTGCCAGGTGTTTCCAATCAGTGCAATCTGTTACTTATACAAGACATTGTAATCGGGTGGAGATAGAAACAGTGTTCTGCACGCTGTATTGGGCTGTATTATATGAAAGAGCATTTCAATACTTTACAGAAACTAACTTACATTACGCGAGCCCCCAGCCAAGCAACTGGGCATGACCAGGATTCGACCCAGCAAGCTCCTGACTGCATGACAGTATTAATAGACATAACGTCAGAGGGCGAGGCTGAGCATGTACCGGAGACATTGCACGCTGCAAGTGAGTGTCTAAATCACTGTGCAAAAGAGTCATGCATGTCAGGTCACTATTATTGTGCTTGACAGTGAGAGGTTACCTGCTAATATCACCAGCGGATTAGGAAGCACTTTGTTTTTCTGTCTCCCTTCTGTTATGAAGCCTCGTGGAGAGGACGGCATCCCTGCATCTCCTTCATCCAGCTCAGTCTGAGAAGCGCTCGTCTGCAGACAGAGGTAATGATGGCCTAACGTCCTTTCCAAATCAAATCAGGATCAGCATTTCCAATGGGCCGTGCATTCAAACCACTTAAAAGCTTTTCAACACATTAGTACAGTTCAGAGGCGGATAGAGTTACCGAAAATATGAGAACCACAGATGGATTCAAGGAGGCTAAATGGATTAGCAGTCAGTTCTATTTTCTGGGATAATATGTACAGTACAGTCGATCCTGTAACAACCATTGGGCACACAAATTCAAATAGTGATACCGATAAACAGGCTGAAACCTGTATTAAATCATTAATACACCATTGATATAATATACATATAGCTACAGCAAAGCCATTAACTTTGATAAGTGGCTCTTCAGATGAACAGGAAGGCTATCGTCTGTGAACCGGATGGTTTGCAGTTCGCCTCTCCATTCAGTTCAATGGGCTGAGATGCCAATTCATTACAGAGCTGGTTTGATCAGTTCATACAGAGCTGGGATAAGCCACTTCTGGCTTGTATTAGGGCATTAAACAGAGCCCTGTAGTTAATGTAATCCAAAGGGACTGCTCTGGTTATGCCCGTCAGTCCCTTATCCCAGAAGGGTACAGGGTGAGCAAACTGACCCCTTACCTAAAGAAATTAATAACATTTTTTTAAACTTTTTTTTTCAGTAATTCATGACAAAGCACCACAACACAACCAGAATCTGACAGGGGTACCTTTGAGGATTTGGGGGTGTATCTCAAGATGAAACATTTGACCTCAAAAGCACACTTGGACAGACTCTGTGAGGTTGACCCTGGGGTAACTGAAGAGAGGAGGAGGGGTGAGAATAGATTGAATGAAAGTGGGACTAGCATTGGAAAAAGACAGGAAGACATAAGGAAGACAGGTGTATGATGTTCGTTTTTTATATACTGCAGACTACATACCTGCAAGATATAGACTCACTGTATCTTCACCAGCACTGAGGGGGTTAAATCTCCTCGGTGTGCTTTTCCTTGCCTGTCTATGTATGCTAAATTATTACTGATCTGTATCCCAGGCCCTGTTCTCTATGCATGGCCTATTTCAGCAACTCTTTGGGGAGAGAAGCTATTAATGGGACCACAACCAAGCAGCAACACTCCTGAAAAATTCAAAAGGCTCTTTCCACCCGCAAATGAATGGATCTCATCTAAGGGGCGAGTTTACAGAACTGATTTACAGGGAGACGATGGAAGAGAAGTGCATTAAGAGATGTGTCTTTTATACCAGGATGTGTGCTCAAACATCACCTACAAATTAAGGGCTGGGGTGGCATTTCAAATGCAGGTTGTTTCCTGTTTGATTTGTTGTTTCCCTTTTCTGGCTACAGTGTTGCTGGGATAACGAGCTGAATTGATGAGCTGCCGCAGAGCTGGGATTGTAAGACCCTCCCATTGCAGGTGATGGCAGGAGTGTGCCCGTTCAGTTCAGCGTGTGCTTACATGACAAATCAGCAGCCGTGTTCTATAAATATCTGCTGGGACAGACATGGGTGTAAATCAAACCATCTTACAGTAAAAAAAAAATCGAAATAACCCATTTAATAAGCGAGAGAAATGCCCTTGTGTGCAGTAAAATAGGTGCTATTTATTTCCAACGCCATTTGACTCCAGTCATTCACATGTTCTGTTATATTAGAGAATGCAAGCATGGCAATTTTTAACACCTGCTGTAATATATTTTGGGCAGTGGGTGTCTCAGGAAAGAAAGAAAGAAAGAAAGAAGGAAAGAAGGAAAGAAGGAAAGAAAGAAAGAAAGAAAGAAAGAAAGAAAGAAAAAGACCCCTCTGGACAGTCTGATCCTCTTTCCCTCTCTCTCTCTCTCTCCCTCCCCCTCTCTCCCTCTCCCTCCCCCTCTCTCCCTCTCCCTCTCTCTCTCCCCCTCTCCCTCCCCCCACACTCTCTCCCTCCCTCCCTCTCTCTCTCCCCCCCTCTCTCTCTCCCTCCCTCCCCCCTCTCTCTCTCTCTCCCTCTCTCTCTGGGGAAGCCTTGGCGCTCAGCAGAGTTGATTGATTCACCAGGCCATCCTATATCTGTCAGTGGAGGTGTCTGATTTAATAGATGCTAAGAAATAAATAATAATAATAATGTGACAGTGCCTGTGAAAGATGACGGGCACACAGGAATGCAGATGGAACCCCTCTATACACCCACAAGAGGGAGCAGATAGATGACATCATCTCCGGGGTGTCTGAAGCAGTCTGTCCAGCTCTATAGAGCACAACCCCAGTGACAATCCAATATCTTACAGTGTGGGCACAATGAAAGAATGAAAGGTTGTATTTGTAAGGAGCGTGATAGTGCCGTGTGTCTCCAGTGACTGCACCGGGGATGACTAGATATCCTTTCTCACTTAGATTTTCCAGGAGGTGCATCACAAACAGTAAAAACGCAAAGATGACATCACACATAAACACCACTGACTACAGAGCGACACCCACGCCTAAATATGATCATCACCCGTCTGACAACCTCTTCTGTAACTGTTGAGCAACCGACCTGAAAACGAGGGTTTCTTTTGAATCGGCCTCCTCCTGCAATAGTGCAAAAGATTCGGCCGGTTCCTTTTTCAATCTAAGAACACAGTATAGCCAAAATGTTAAGAAATACAGGAATTCACCCAGGAATAACAGCTGTGTGAAATCATTAATCACACACCAGTACAGCCCACTCCTTTTGCAATGCACACGTGTCATTTAAACACGTGATTCTGCAGGGCGCATAATTCCCAAACACCTGTCGTCCGGACGTCTGTGGTGGACTGAGCGGTCGGCGTTGTGCCTGCTGTCCGGTTCACACTATGGGGTCAGGCCCCGGGAGCTGTTTGCAGTCTCCGCCGTCACCATGCAACACTATAGACGGGAGCAGGAACGATCAGCGACGAACGCGCGGCTGGTGAGTGCTGGTGCCAGCGCGCCCCTCGAGAATACAGGTACATTAGTGGAACAGTTTACTCTACTAACCCCTGAACCGTGTCACTACCCTCCCTCTGTGTACTTCTGTGTGTGAATGAAACGTACAAGATGTATGTATTTCCCTGACCCGTTCACTTCCCCCCTCCCCCTCAGTCTCACCGCCCCGATTTTGTCTTTGCAGCGTTGTGGAGTTGTAAGGGTATATTTCTAACCAGCTGTACAGTGCATTTTTTAAAGGACAATAATAAAAATGTATTTAATGCTGTTAATGCATTCGTTCATTTTAATACGTTACACTAGCCCCAAAACTAAGTTTTTGATAAAATAAAATTCATTAGATAATTTAAAAAAAATACATGCATTAGGCTGGTTAATCACAAGTTTGTCAATGACTTATTTTGACGAATTATATTCAGGTTGGGTATTAAATTTTGTTAAGTATCTTAAGTAAACAAAAAATATCATTCTGTAAAATTAAATTAGATTTAGCAGAACTGGGGAAAAAATGGACTCGCTTGTATTTCCATTTAAAACGGATCAGTTCTCAGCCGAATGCGCGTTTTTAACTGTATCAAACTCCGTCTCAGTATCCGTGAGAGGGGAGCTCGGGTTTCAGTGCCGAGGTGAGCATCATGATCCCGACTTCAATAAGTTCTGTCGCCTTGAAAATACGAGTCGAGGGCGCGTTCGGGACCCTGTGAGCGGCGATTAATACCCTGGCGCATCTCTTATAACATTTAAAATGAAGTCTTTGTAGCGCAGGGGTGTTATGAGCACGCTCAGCCAACGCGCCGTGCAAACCGCTTATAGCAGGTGATCTATACAGTGAAAGTTGGTCACTCGATTGTATTTATTTATTATTGTATTTCATTTTTATTTTAGATGTATTATTCATATTATTAGATAGAGAGCAAGTCAAATCTCGATAGCAGATGGCTTTTGTTCTTATTAATGTAACATATACATGATGACGGTTCAATCTGGTGTGAAGAAGGGTTTCTCCCCGACGCGTGCTGTGCTCAGTGTCGTGATTAGACTTGGCAGCAGACTGTGCAGAGAGCTCTGTGTACAATGACACAGACACAGACACAGACACAGACACACACACACACACACACACACACACACACACACACACACACACACACACACACACACACACTGCAACGGTCCTGACACTGGAATTGCTGTCCCGCGTCATCACTACCGCCTGCCCGTCTCCCCTCGCCTCCTCCACCAGTCAGCATACGGGAAAGTAACAGGGACACCTATTTATAGGCTGCGAGGCGCATGCGGCTCCAATTAATAAAAGAAGCGATCGTCTCGTCGCAGGCACTTCACAAGAAATTAAAAGCCACCTGCTTTAGTTAGAACAATAATACATTCCGGCCTGGGATACCCACGTGAGATAGCGGAGTTATTTTCGTGTCGGTATGTGAGATTTCACAGTCGCGGTTCATCTCCCTGGTGTATTATACACGTTCGAGTCAGAATGATTGTGTAAACAGAGAATAAGAATTCAACGAGGATTTAGAACCCGTGGGAAATCGTTTAGGTTGTAAATGGAACATTTGCACAGTGCTTGTCCCATGAATTAATCCTGAAATATTGAAAAAAACGAACGATTCCGCGCATGCTTCTGGCATTTTCAATCATTTATTCGCTACACTTCAATATCCTAAGAGCACTATTGTTTTTGGAGACCGCAGGACACTGTGAACACTGAATCGCACCGTCAGTTAGCACAGTTTGCACAAATAAATATATTAAATAAATTTTAAAAAAGCAGCAGGTGAATGCAATTAGGAAGGAATAATGGAGAGCACCAATAGCCATCTCCTCATCCTCTGGGAGTTGAGGCTTTAGTAAAAGACCATTAGTCTCCTTTCTTCCCTATACATAATTAATGCAAGAAAAGACAAGCAACAGCAGAGGTAGATTCATGACAAGCAGGTTATGGATTATTAAGACCTGCAAATCCTGAAGTATATCATCAGCGAGACGTCTCGTACAGAACTCCAAAAATAAATCAGTGACTCCGAACTCCGAAGTCAATATCAGAATGCAAAACTCCAACGAAATCTGCTTCTCTGTGCAACAGCTGCTGTTCGAGGCGTGGAGAGTTCTGGAGAACTTTCCTGAAATCTGCTTCCACGGCTCACCTGAAGAAGAGACCTCTGTGCTCTCAGAAGTGAGTGTGTCTTACATGCGAATGCAGGTGTCTCCCTGCCTTGATCAGGAGCAGCTCTTCTAATCTCCAGAGTCAGGATCATTCAATGCAGGGTTAGCCGTGTTCCCTTACAGGTAAGCGGTTCAGTTTACCCAAAACACCGAGCTTGCCTGGCAGCATGTGAAATTCCACCCCTAGGGAGCACGCTCGCCACCCCCTGGATCTGCAAAGAAAAATCCCATTGAGATCCCACTGTAATCCCATGACGAAACCCACACAGAACCATGGTGTTGCAATGACATCACAATGCACATGGAACCCTCACAGAACCAAGGTGTTGCAATGACATCACAATGCACATGGAACCCTCGCAGAACCAAGGTGTTGCAATGACATCACAATGCACATGGAACCCTCGCAGAACCAAGGTGTTGCAATGACATCACAATGGACATGGAACCCTGGCAGAACCAAGGTGTTGCAATGACATCACAATGCACATGGAACCCTCGCAGAACCAAGGTGTTGCAATGACATCACAATGCACATGGAACTCATATTGCACAGAGCCTAGATCACACTGTCTGGTTGCTTGACTGAATCCACAGAGAAGCTGCCAGGTTACTGTTGGCTTATATTGACTTGGCTATTTTAATTGAGCCAGTGATCTATAGCAGGCTGAATTGAGGTGTTGGGGTGATCCATTGAGCTTACATCTGTGATCAGCTACCAGGAGATGAATCTTCGAATAGGGGAATTCCACGCCAGCACAGCCCACGATATACAGCCATCACAGATACCCTGGCATTGCTTCAGACAGCTCTATAAAACAGGACAGGACACTGCTGTGCGTGTGCTGCATGCTCGCAGTGTCTGTGCACAGCGAAGGGGTGCCCTGGTTATATTTCATTACAGCTCAGAGATAACGTCTCTCCATTTCTCTGCCTTGGCTTCTCTGTAAGGGAATACCCCTAAAGCAAACGGAGAGTGGTTTTCCAGAGATATTACTTACTGCTCTGAGGCAGCCCAGAGTCATCTTCATCAGCCCACATACATTTTAATGAGGGGACTGCCCTGCGAGCCTGTGGACTGGCTGCTCATCCCAGGGTTCCAGAGACAGTGGCACTGCAGCGCTGGCATTGCAATGGTTCTGCATATCTCTATACACAATGCAGCACTTGGGTAGCAGAGGCTGGAGCAATGTTGGTTGCAAATCCACTGGGTTTGATCGTGCTTGCATCGCTGAGGTCTATCAATGTAATATATGTCTGAATAGTCTTTCTTTAAACATAGATAGTGTTTTGACTCCTGTGAATTATTAATGTGCAGTGCAGTGACAGTGCTGGGGAGATGAGAATGGAGTGTTTTGTACTCATTGTCATTAATGTGCAGAGGAGTGCTGGAGAGCTGACAATGGAGAGTGTAGACTGTGTCTCAATAGTAAGGTGCTGGTAATCATTAGTATGCAGCCTGTATGTTTGAAAGCACTGCAGCAGATTTGAGGACTGTCAAATGGGTTGTGATCTGAGGTTTTAAACAGATCTATTAGCTCAGTCCTGTGGAAATTCCTGGAATTACTATCTCTTAAAGAGACAGTACGGAGAACCCGAGAGAAACAGAGCTGGCCCACTCGCACAGGCATCATGCAAAACAAGTTCACAGTAAAAGCAGATTCGTTTTTGTTGTTGAAAAGTAAATAAATCCTTTTCTAATAAAAAAATACATTCATCAAACATTTGTAGAAGAATCTGGACTTGAGACTATCCAGCCATCCATCAACTGTACAGAATTCATAATGCATACATTCAAAACTTTATGCATGTATGTGTGTATGCATGCATGTATGTATGTATGTATGTAGGTAGGTATGTAATGACATGAATACATGCAGACATGCACTCCACATACAGTAGTAATCTTGTAGCTTAAAGCCATCCCTCACATTTACTACAGACAGGTCAAATGCAAATGAGCAGAGCACCTGGTTTCCTGTGTGGCCTGGTGTGATGCAATCCTGTGCTGTCAGGGAGCTGAGCGGAGATGGAAACCGAAGCAGGGCTCCTGCAGTGTGAGTCAGGGTCTGCTACAGGGAGACCTGCCTCTGCCCTGAGTGAGTTTAAACTGAGTGACAGGTAAGAGGTGTGCTGGTCTGTGTGCGTGTGTGTGTGTGTGTGTGTGAGGGTAGGTTCTGGTTACACTCCACGGTCAGGTTTCCAAATCGAAGCCTAATAGAGCTTTACCTCTTCTGATTCACTGATGATTGTTAGCCAGGACAGCAGTTTGTTCTGTGATGGAAGCTGTCTGGCTCTGCTGCTGGGGATTCAATTGAAGAACTCTTCAGACATACAGGTGAGGCTGCCTGGAATAGATTCTGCTGCCTCTGTGTGATTGGGGAAATAATTAGGATATTTTCAGCTGATCTTTCTTTACCCGATTATATCATTTATTTATTTATTTTTAATCATTTTAATGGGTTTATAAAGTAACTAGCTTTCTTGCACGTTAGCTCAAATGTTTGTTGCTGGTTTCGTTATAATGAAAATCTGTGTGCAATTTAAACAGAAGATCTGCATGTCCCATTCTGATCACAGGCATAGCAAGGCGTCCGCAGCGTCAGGTTACTGAGCTAATCGGAAACGCTGGCCACTTGCATCCACAGTGTGCTGTTCATGTGCCTGTATTATTGTAAAGTGGTTTTTCAGAATGGTTGACAAAAGTGTTAGCTGGAAACTAGTGCTTGAATTACAAGGGCTAGCGTGACTGGTGACTCCTAAAATCAGCTACATAGTTCTGTAGGGGCATCCCTCCTGCATGGCTACAGTATTGTTTAATTCAATAAGACATGTCCAATACTGTTCATACAAGCCTCATTTCTATATCTGTTATTGCCTTTTTATAATGGCTATAAGGCGCAGAATAACTGTTGATAGGATTATAGAAGAGAATATTGCATAGTGCAATAACACTGACAGCACGGTCAAAGGAGAATGTGTGTGAGATTCTTTTATTTTCAGCCCTTGTAGTAATATACAATCACAACCTTTCCTCAGGCTGAGTATAAAAAGCTGCACAGCCCTTCAAAGACAGTTTTCTGGAAGCTCTGTTGTGAAATTCAATCACTGTGTCCGAAACAGCAATGCCGAGTCCGGTCGTCTTGACCCTCAGACTGTGTTTCCTTACTCACTGGTTTGCATTACAGCACTGTGTGTGATTACAGAACATTGTCAATGCTGGGGCTGCCCCCAGGGTCCCTGGTATAGCTGTCCATTTCAATCAATAAATATGTATCTGTAAACATGCCTGTAACCCTATAATGACAGTTCAGCATGGCATGGAAGCATTGCACAGTGCCAGTAGTGTGGGAGTGATAATGTGCCGTGATGCTGCTATGGATTAATAGTGCATGTTTTGTGTTCAGGATATCACAGGTTTGTTAAACGCTTTGTGTCCTGTCATCTCATTGTACTGATGGCTGCTTCTTACCATTATAACTGCCCTGGTGCAATCACTCCCCCTTCGTGTTTTGAATACCAGTTCTTAAAGAAATTTAAAAAATGTGACATGTTTGTGCTAACACTTTACCCACTGCCTGCCAGCCCAGCACTGAACCCCTGCCTGTGTGATGCATGACGCTTCGGCTCCAGCGCCTCCACCCCCCTGCAAAGGACATGCTAAGATCCAGTTACCTTTCCTAGCCGCCCTGGAAATGTGTCATCTTTCCTCACTGCCACTCACACTTTCACTGGCTTCTCCAGTTTCACAGCCACACTAATCTCCCTGTGTGACACCCAGCAGAAAGACACTTTGATAGTGGCACAGCATGGGAGCTACAGCTTGGGAATACCGGCTCACTCACTACTCGCTTCTTATTGACCCTTCTAAAAGATGACCGCGATCATGCTGAAGTGTATTGATTATGCGTATATGCATGTACTTGACATGGCAAGCTTTCTGCACAATATATGCAAGTACACAACTGTATCAGGTTAGGGTTAGAGTTAGGGTTAGGGTAACATCATGTAAAATAATTACACATTAAGTACACTGAACTGTGCAGAATAAAATTGTAATTATGTTGTAAGCACACATGTATTTACTATGTAGCTGCTATGCAAATGCACAGTAATTCAAGTGGCTATATTTTCACTAACCCCTATGAAACAGTATGTGTTAGAATGTAAGTAATCTTACTGTTAATGGTTCCTCTGAATTAATCTATAGCATGTGTGATAAGAATTTATGTTTTATATTGTTCTTAAGGATCAACTCTCTTGAAACTTCAAGGATACAGACTTATTATCAAAACATTTGTCTTAGAGCATTACAAAGTTCTTAATTAGGACTACTGTAAACTTTATTCCCAGATTAGAGTTTAGCGCAGTGAATAGGTAAGCGAAAGACAAAAATGTGCATTCTTTGAAACGAGGCCTCCTTCTCCTTCACTGAACAGAATCCATTACCTCTGCAGAGCCAGGCGGTCTCTCTGAATGACAGACACAAGCATGGCAGCGGACACTTCCAGCGCTGGCATTGAACGCTGTCAAGAAGACATTGCTGTTTGTTTTACACGCTCAGTGAGCTGTACTGTGTCTGTCCCAGTTCTGGAGAGAGGACTGTGGTGTCTAGTGTTGACAATAGCCCACCTTTTTACAAGGCTACACTTACCCCTGCTTCGGGCCTGGCTACAGACAGACAGAGGTCTTCGGTTTCCAGTCCTGTCAATCCTGAGCTAAGAGAAGATACCTGATTCACTCATGAGTGCATACAGAGAGTCACTGCCACAAGGGCTGGAACCTGAACCAGGTCTTAGACAGGTCAGGAAGCACAGCCTATTAAACACAAGACAAGTTTAATTCAGTCCCATCTTTTGAAAGGAAAAACAAAAGCTGTTAATTCTCAAAACTACAGCCAAACAGCAAACAGTGATATAAATGGAGTTCTCTTAACCAAACAGTGATATAAATTGAGTTCCCTTAAGCATGATACAGTTGTGGCTTTCTCATCAGGTGGTACTTTGCTCCAGTACAGTAACGGCTCCAGTGTTACACCCCATGACTCCAGGGTGCCCTGGGATCACTCTGTCTCCTTGTTTCGGGTGATGTTTGAGACACTGTGCAGGATATAGTACGCGGGTGGAAGGCAGGGGGTCATGTGGTCAGTGACAAATGATCGGTCTGAGTCACTCAGATAATGTGGCACTTTCCATCTCACTGGATTAGAGGGGGAGTATCCTGTACAGTTTTGAAAATCGTTTTTACATATTTAATATGGTAGCCTGACGTGAAGAAAATTATTATGAATTTGAGTAAACAAAACCACACAGTAAGAATATGAAACCTTCTAGACTAGAGAGACTGGATAAGATGCAGCACACACACATGCACACACACACACATGCATGCACACACACACATGCATGCACACACACACTCACACACACACACACATACTCTCTTCCACCTGCTGCACACTTATTTCCAAAGGGACCCTCGTAACCAAGAGACAGTTATCTGGGAGCGCAAGCAGGTGCTTTGCACGTCACATCTTCAAGATGAGACTTGTGTGTGGCAGAGCGGTCGCTGTCTTTTCTGAACAATAAAAAGAAAAAAAACCTTTCTGTCCGCCTACAAAGTCATCGTTCTGATCATTTTCCATCTTCCTGTTCACAGATTTGCAGAGGGAGAGAAGACCACAGCTCAGGATTGTCTAGTGCTGGAAAGACTGCTTTGCTGGCCTCTGTTCTTACAAGGATTGTGTTCCTCTTTCTTGAGATTTTGTTTATTTGTATTTGGTGTCCTTGCTGGCGTCACTCTGGGCTGGGAGGGGGAGCTGATATGACCAACTGCCGGGAGATGGAGGTGGCGCTTGTGAGTGTTGAGAATTTGAACGGCTTGGGAATGGGAGACCAAGGGGATCACAGCTATCCTCACCACCCCACCGAAATGAGCACCCCTACCAGGACCCTGGATCACCCTCCCAGCTACAGCAACAACCTCCACTACCAGCATAGCCAGCAGCCACAGCCCAGCCTGCCCAGGAGGGGACGATCTAGCTGTGCCAGCCTGATCTCCAGCTGGAAGCTCTTTCTGAACAGCGAGGGGACCCAGAGTGAGACCGTCTTCACCAAACTGGCCATGGAGTGTGGAGAGGACTTGCTGGGGGACCAAGGGGGGAGGAACGAGGGCGACCAGAAGGTGATCATTAATATTGCCGGCTTGTGCTTTGAGACCCAACTCAAGACCCTGGACCAGTTCCCTGAAACCCTTTTGGGTGACCCCCAGAAAAGGATGCAGTATTTCGACCCCATGAGGAATGAGTACTTCTTTGACCGCAATCGGCCCAGCTTTGATGGGATCCTCTACTATTACCAGTCTGGGGGGAAGATCAGACGTCCAGCCAACGTTCCCTTAGACATCTTTGAGGCTGAGATCGTCTTTTACGAGTTGGGGAACGAAGCCATGGAGCAGTTCCGAGAAGATGAGGGCTTCATCAAAGACGTGGAGGTCCTGTTACCCACGAATGACATCCACCGGCAATTCTGGCTCCTCTTTGAGTACCCGGAGAGCTCCAATGCAGCCAGGGTCGTCGCTTTGGTCTCTGTTTTTGTCATCGTGGTTTCCATTGTCATCTTCTGCCTGGAGACCCTTCCCGAGTTTCGAGAGGAACGGGATTTTTTCCCCGCGACAGACGATTTCTTCAACCTGAGCCAGGAGGCTTCTCCCTCCTCTTCTAACCCAGTCAGCCCTTTCTCAGACCCCTTCTTTATCATCGAGACAGCCTGCATTGTCTGGTTCTTCTTTGAGGCCTTCGTGCGGTTTGTGGTCTGCCCGAGCAAACAGGAGTTCTTTCGTAACATCATGAACATCATCGACATCATTTCCATCATCCCTTACTTTGTCACCTTGATCACCGAGCTGGTAGCCACTGCAGAGCCCACCGCGGGACAGACCATGTCCCTGGCTATACTCCGCATCATCAGGCTGGTCCGCGTCTTTCGGATCTTCAAGCTCTCCCGGCACTCCAAGGGGCTGCAGATTCTGGGGCAGACCCTCAAGGCCAGTATGCGGGAGCTGGGGCTGCTGATGTTCTTCCTTTTCATCGGAGTCATCCTTTTCTCCAGTGCAATCTACTTCGCAGAAGTGGACGAACCCCAGACTCAGTTCACCAGCATACCCGAGGGTTTCTGGTGGGCCGTTGTGACCATGACCACAGTAGGGTACGGAGACATGTGCCCGATCACTCTTGGGGGCAAGATGGTGGGCACCTTGTGCGCCATAGCTGGAGTCCTGACCATCGCCTTGCCCGTGCCCGTCATCGTCTCCAACTTCAACTACTTCTACCACCGGGAGAACAAGGAGAAGTCCACGATACCCACAGAGGGAGAGACATCCAAGACGGCCGCCAAAGACGGCAGCACAACCTCTCTCAACCAAACTAACGGGTCTCGGCTGACCGACAAGTCAAAGAACAGCAAGCACTGAGCTCCGGGCAGGGGCTGGCACACTTTTCCATTTCCAAATGCTTTCTTTCACCAGGACCCTGGAGGTTGGGTTCTCATTTCCCAGGGAGTCCTGGAATGATGGGGGCGGAAGTTACTTGTTAAAAACCCCAAACAATCATCTTCAGCTATCAGCAATACAGACAGTGGAGTAACAAAACAACAGTGTACACTCCCTGCCACCAGCAGGGGGAAATCTTCTTGACTGCAAATGTGTGAACATTATGAAACCTTTACTGGTTGTAATATTTACCTTTCTTACTAAATATAGTTACAACTGTATGTCCCAAAGGATATTCTTTTAAACATGTTGTTTTTGTGTAAAGTTTCTGAGGAGAGGTTATTTTAGTGATGAGTTTCTTGAGCAGGATATTCCTCTGGTTATTCCATGTGAATTTGGACAGGTTTCACAGGTCCTGTAAGCATTGATCTTGGGTGTATCCTGTGCGTTTGAACTCTGACCTGTGTCTATATGAGGGTTAGCACTTCATTCTACCAATACCTTTCTCTAGTAACCCATTCATTAGAAACAATAACAGGTGGTTTGCATTGTTTTCACACACAGTATAATCGTATTGCACAGATTGAGCGCTCTATTAAAAAAAAGGTCAATAATAACACTCCAAAGGGGAGGACGATATTCGGCTTTCTTGCATATCCATAAATATGACAATCGCTTGTGTAAATATATATATATATATATATATATATAAGGCAGGCAGTGTGGTCCAGTGGTTAAAGAAAAGGGCTTGTAACCAGGAGTTCACCAGTTCAAATCCCTCCTAAGCCACTGACTCATTGTGTGATCCTGAGCAAGTCACTTAACCTCCTTGTGCTCCGTCTTTCAGGTGAGACGTAATTGTAAGGGACTCTGCAGCTGATGTATAGTTCACACACCCTAGTCTCTGTAAGTTGTCTTGGATAAAGGCGTCTGCTAAATAACCAAATGAGAATATATATATAATATATATACGTTTTGTGATTTCAGTGTAGTTCTTATGTGAATTGAAAACCTGAAATCCCTGTTTTGGTTTTTGTGCCTTTGTATCTCTCTCACTGCACACACACACAGAGCTTTGATGACACATTCTGACACACCTGCATGGGTTCTCCATTGATTATCAGGTTTCTCCACTCACTGAGAGAATGAGAAGGTGTAAACAACAGGAAAGTGATGAGCTAGACAGAACGTCAGCTCGTCAGAAACAAGAAATCCATTGAATACACCCACTTGGAACATCAGCTGCCAACTTCACGGAATAATTAGATTTCAGTGTGAAAATAAACTTGGTTTTGGGCTGCTGTGAAAATAAACACAACCATCATTTTCCCAAACTGCGGCAAACTCCCTCTCTCCTAAAAGACACCGAACCAAACTGCCAAAAGCCCAATGGGGTAGCCCTGTAAGCATCAACAGCACAGACCTGGAGGTTTCTGCAACGGCTAATACTGCCCCCTCCTGGAGACTCAAGCATTGAGATTGAAGTTCTCAAACTACCCCTTCATAAAGACCTGATGCTTTCCCATTGTTATTTGCAGGGGGCAGCTGGAAACAACTCAAGACTCAGGAACGGTCTCATCAGGGTCTGTATCAGTGTCAGTCTGGGATGTTGCACTGACTTTATCAGCGTGCAGACTATATATATTTCTGAATCATTCCACAAGGCTATACTTTGTAACGACTGTAGCCGATCTTCAAGTCCTTCTTTATTTAAACTATTATGTACTCCAGTTTCAACCCATAACGATTCTACACAGGGTTGTGTACAGTAATATAATAAATAATAGAATATACTGTGAGAGTGTGTGTGTGTGTGTGTTTTATATATATATATATATATACAGTGCCTTGCGAAAGTATTCGGCCCCCTTGAACTTTGCGACCTTTTGCCACATTTCAGGCTTCAAACATAAAGATATGAAACTGTAATTTTTTGTGAAGAATCAACAACAAGTGGGACACAATCATGAAGTGGAACGAAATTTATTGGATATTTCAAACTTTTTTAACAAATAAAAAACTGAAAAATTGGGCGTGCAAAATTATTCAGCCCCCTTAAGTTAATACTTTGTAGCGCCACCTTTTGCTGCGATTACAGCTGTAAGTCGCTTGGGGTATGTCTCTATCAGTGTTGCACATCGAGAGACTGACATTTTTGCCCATTCCTCCTTGCAAAACAGCTCGAGCTCAGTGAGGTTGGATGGAGAGCATTTGTGAACAGCAGTTTTCAGTTCTTTCCACAGATTCTCGATTGGATTCAGGTCTGGACTTTGACTTGGCCATTCTAACACCTGGATATGTTTATTTGTGAACCATTCCATTGTAGATTTTGCTTTATGTTTTGGATCATTGTCTTGTTGGAAGACAAATCTCCGTCCCAGTCTCAGGTCTTTTGCAGACTCCATCAGGTTTTCTTCCAGAATGGTCCTGTATTTGGCTCCATCCATCTTCCCATCAATTTTAACCATCTTCCCTGTCCCTGCTGAAGAAAAGCAGGCCCAAACCATGATGCTGCCACCACCATGTTTGACAGTGGGGATGGTGTGTTCAGGGTGATGAGCTGTGTTGCTTTTACGCCAAACGTAACGTTTTGCATTGTTGCCAAAAAGTTCGATTTTGGTTTCATCTGACCAGAGCACCTTCTTCCACATGTTTGGTGTGTCTCCCAGGTGGCTTGTGGCAAACTGTAAACGACACTTTTTATGGATATCTTTAAGAAATGGCTTTCTTCTTGCCACTCTTCCATAAAGGCCAGATTTGTGCAGTATACGACTGATTGTTGTCCTATGGACAGAGTCTCCCACCTCAGCTGTAGATCTCTGCAGTTCATCCAGAGTGATCATGGGCCTCTTGGCTGCATCTCTGATCAGTCTTCTCCTTGTATGAGCTGAAAGTTTAGAGGGACGGCCAGGTCTTGGTAGATTTGCAGTGGTCTGATACTCCTTCCATTTCAATATTATCGCTTGCACAGTGCTCCTTGGGATGTTTAAAGCTTGGGAAATCTTTTTGTATCCAAATCCGGCTTTAAACTTCTCCACAACAGTATCTCGGACCTGCCTGGTGTGTTCCTTGTTCTTCATGATGCTCTCTGCGCTTTAAACGGACCTCTGAGACTATCACAGTGCAGGTGCATTTATACGGAGACTTGATTACACACAGGTGGATTCTATTTATCATCATTAGTCATTTAGGTCAACATTGGATCATTCAGAGATCCTCACTGAACTTCTGGAGAGAGTTTGCTGCACTGAAAGTAAAGGGGCTGAATAATTTTGCACGCCCAATTTTTCAGTTTTTTATTTGTTAAAAAAGTTTGAAATATCCAATAAATTTCGTTCCACTTCATGATTGTGTCCCACTTGTTGTTGATTCTTCACAAAAAATTACAGTTTCATATCTTTATGTTTGAAGCCTGAAATGTGGCAAAAGGTCGCAAAGTTCAAGGGGGCCGAATACTTTCGCAAGGCACTGTATATATATATATATATATATATATATATATATATATATATATATATATATATATATATATATACTTGTTTAATTTCTGATGATGAATGTGATACAGATTCACATGTATTAATGTTTAAAATAAAGAGTCTTTGGTATGTAATTGGTTATTTTTCTTGGGTAAATACAGCTGAAGTAAGTAATAAAGAAATCTTCAAAATGCACAACTTCTGTAAAGTTCCTAATGAAAGCCTGGGCTATTAAAAGACATATTTAGTGGTTCCTAAATTTATGGGAGGAAATCATAGAGGTGAGACCGGGGGGCATTCATCTGAAAACCGTTCTTAGAAACCTGTTGAATTCGAAGAATTTACTGTGACTAACCCAATATGACAAATATATCACATGTATTAGAGGTAGTAATTTCCAGTACAGCACTCGATAAAACAGAAGAACATAAGAGAAGTTCGGGAGCGAGAAGAGGCCGTGTGGCCCATCAAGGCTCGTCGCCCTGAGATCAGTTTTAATAGGATGTTGTAATAAAATACTATTATAATACAAAGACATTGAGAAAGACTGATTCCAAATGTGTCTCAGTGAATTTATTACGTTTCTTTAAGTATTTCACAATGATATAGGTGTATAGGAAACCTGTGTGGAACCGTTGGAGATGAATTTGGTTCAGATATTGCATATTGCACTGAAATGAGAGCTCGGTGCCACTGATAACATGGTACCCCATTGGGCGTTGGTTTATGTGATTCCATTGGTACAGCAAAATGTGAAGATATGTGATATATTGTACTAGACCCAGCTGCACATTCAACCACATCATTAAACCATTGAAATAAACAAACAAAACGAATAACTGAGCATGCATTGCAGAGATACGTCTTTATTAATGGGTTCAAGCCAATGCAGCTGAAACAGAGTCTGCATTGTAGAATACAAGCACAGGTTCTGCACAGTACAGTCCCAGTTACTTTAGTGCACAAAGCTGGGAGTCCCACTTCAGAACTGGTACATGCACTTGAAATATAAGCAGGTATTACAGATGCATTGTCCCAGCCTGATCCTAATCTAGTACCAATAGCAGGTCTCTTCTTTAAAGAAAGCATTATTACAACACAAAATACCACGAGTAAAAAAAGGCAGTATTTTTCTTTGGTTCATTTTTTTGTGCATGGTCAGGATGGTAGCATTGACTGTGTGCAAGTTAACTGCATGACCTTTATGGAAGCAATATTAGTGGATACAATACTAGGGACAACGATGCTGTGTTCCGGCGATAATGCTTATTATATCTGTATTATGTTTATAAAGAAATAAGGTTTGTCCCAGATTGACATTATTATGGAAAATATTAGGACTGTACTGTCTGTAAGCCTGCCAATATGATTTAGAAAAACAGTTATCGATCCATAATGCAAAATGAATTGTGTAGATGCAGTTTATATGCAGCTTGTATGATTGTTGTCTGTTTTTACTTAGCTTGCTCTGGCATCCCCCTGGGTCCAATTATCCTTGTATTAATTCTTCGATGAATTTCCTGCCCAAATTTGTTCCCCCTGTTCTTGCCATGATATACAAAGATTTATCCTTATTGCCAAACACGTTTTTAAAAGTTAACAGTTCACCGTTACTTTTCTTTTCATTTCGTATCAATTCTAAGAAGTATCTTGCTAACATATCCATTCCTGGGACACGACCACTTTTTGGTGTAAATTTTTCAAGGTCTTTATTATTTAGAATGGCGTTTATCATGAGGTCATCAGGCACCATGGCTTCTGCTACCTGTGTAATCATTAAAAACTCCACTGCTGAGCGCCTCTGTTGGGCTGAGAACCCATTCCAGGAATCAGTATTTAGGTCTGACTCTAGCATCTTCAAGAGAATGCCAGCCACTTTAGAATCTGACATTTTGCCTTTAAGAGGCGCCACAAGGTCACAGTACTTTGTGTATGATTCTGTGTTTTGATTGGTATCGAAAGTTTGCACGTAAACTTGATTTTTTGTTGTAGGAAATCCTCGACTAAGCTTTACTTTGCATGTGTTTCCAGGCAAGGGCAGAGTTAACATAATATCAGCTGTTTTCACGTGTCTGATATAAGTTAAGGCTTTTAGGATAGATTCAAGCTTTTGTGCTTTGTCGGTTACAGTATATGTTTCAATGTTATTATCTTTACCAAATGTCCCCCAGTTCTTAAGATTTCCTATTTGCGTCTTGATGTTTGTTTTAGCTTCCTTAAATCTTTTTACTATTATATTCTTTATCTTTGTAGTTAAAATATATTTGGGTTTTTTGTGCTTGGTTATGACCTTTTTTATTTGTTTTCGTGCTGGATTTTTATCTGATTTTTTCTTTATGTCTTTGACCCTTTTCTCATTGTCAGCGCTGTCTGGGAGGAGGGCCTCCTCAGTCAATAGGCCCCTGAGTTCGTCTTGGTTATTTCCAGCCTCTTCCTGGATGGCCTCCCTCACTGCAGGGTCCTGTTTGAGACTCCAGGGGGCGCCAGAGAGCTCCTCTTCAGTGCTGAGGCAGCCCAGGAGCAGCGCTCCCAAGAGCGGCAGGAGAAACACAGACCACTTCATTGTGACAGTCACGAGGGAGCTGAAACAACAGGATCAGTGTCATTCTGTAGAAAATCAACTCCAAATGGATACAAATTTAGCACATGGGACAGAACGGAGGCAGAATTGCACTAGAACAGTACACACGTGTTTTTACTGGTATACTGTAGAAGGAATGCACAATCTTTCTAGGACTCTCCTTCCCTCTAAGCTCCATGCATTGTATCATGATCCTGTGACACTGAAGACTCCCCTTCCCTCTAAGCACCATGCATTGTATCATGATCCTGTGACACTGAAGACTCCCCTTCCCTCTAAGCTCCATGCATTGTATCATGGTCCTGTGACACTGAAGACTCCCCTTCCCTCTAAGCACCATGCATTGTATCATGATCCTGTGACACTGAAGACTCCCCTTCTCTCTAAGCTCCATGCATTGTATCATGATCCTGTGACACTGAAGACTCCCCTTCCCTCTAAGCACCATGCATTGTATCATGATCCTGTGACACTGAAGACTCCCCTTCCCTCTAAGCTCCATGCATTGTATCATGATCCTGTGACACTGAAGACTCCCCTTCCCTCTAAGCACCATGCATTGTATCATGATCCTGTGACACTGAAGACTCCCCTTCCCTCTAAGCTCCATGCATTGTATCATGATCCTGTGACACTGAAGACTCCCCTTCCCTCTAAGCACCATGCATTGTATCATGATCCTGTGACACTGAAGACTCCCCTTCCCTCTAAGCTCCATGCATTGTATCATGGTCATGTTTGATTAGTTGACTGCCAGGTGCTGAGGGTGACTGTCACTTTACTGTTCAGCACCTCACCTGTCTTTGCTCCCCCTATTATATACACAGAGATATAGACTGATACATTACCTGTGGATTTCTTTCTTGGTTTTGGATGGCTTGGAGTCTTCTCTTGTTGAGTCTGGGTGATGCTGGCTCTTACTCTGTATCCTTTATACCCTGAACCAGGCAAACCCCCTGGACACTTTCATTCACAGCATGAGGCCACGTAGTGACAGATAATCAAATAGTGTGAGATAAGCATCACACTGGTTCAATAGAATTCTTCAAACTATTACAGTAAACTCTTCATTTGTCAGGATTACATTCAAAGCTGTTCCTAGTTATTTAAATCGTGCATCACGGAATGTATGGATGGGATGAAGGCAGGCATTGTGTTGTATGTCTTGCAGTATTATAGCACAGGGAGTCTCCGCTGATAGAGTGCTGCAGTTGTGTCAGTTGTACACAGTCCACAGTAACTGGACTCTCTGGTATTGAGCCGTGTATCGACATGATATGAAATACTTCAAAGAAGTAATATTACCGATGGATGTAAATGAATGATATGTGTTCTTAATCGTCATGTATTACTGTTTCTGCACGCATGGACTTTTGCCATAAAGTCACAGCAGCATATTAACTGAATATCAGAAGCCTGTGCAACTCAAAAATGAACCCCATACCCTCCTATGTACCACAAAATAACCCCCAGACACTCCTATATACCAAAAAACAGCCCAGCTACCCCAAGCCCCCCCCCCCCAGCCCCCCCCCCCCCCATCCCAGCACATTTTAGATAGAGATTGCCGGTAAAATGTGATGAACGTATCGTTCCTTGAATGCAAATCTGTCAATCAGATAGTTGTCCTTTTCTTCCTTGTATTCATTGTGGAGATACAAATTGGATTATCCCAAGCATGTATGATGATGCCACATGATTTGAGTCTCAAATGTTGTGTGAAAAGAAAAGATAAGCTTGCATTAAACCATTAGTGAACATCTGTTTACTGGGAAAAGAGACACTGCACAGGATTGCTACTGTGCTATATATATATATATATATATATATATATATATATATATATATATATATATATGTGTGTGTGTGTGTGTGTTTGTGTGTATATATATATATGTGTGTATACAGTAAGGTCTCTCCTTCAGTCTGTGTGCTTCTCTGCTGTCATCCATCTCACTCCCGTGTGTGTGAGCAGATATTAATGGCAAAGTGACCTTGAGTGTGGAGAATGAGACGCTGGCCCTGTCATGGCACTGCAGCGATCCGGGAGAATGCAATCTCACAGATAAAGCAGAAACACAATGTTACTGTGTTTATTTGTATTTGTGCATCTCTCACTGCAGCACATAGCTGAAGAAATCAATCTCTGAAAAAATAAATAAATAAACGTGTTTGTGAAAAATGTTCTTCTCCGTGCTCCAGCTTGCTTCGCTTGGTTTTTGGGGTCCCCTTGCCGAAGTCCCAATCCGTTCTCAATGGGGTTTAAACGAGGTTAGAGGAGCTGGGACAGCGTGTTGATCTGCTGTTAGAAACCGTAAACTCAAAGGCCTTGGCCCTGCTGCAATACAGCATGGTACTGTACCTGACTCTGAATCTAATGGCAGAGGATCTGCAGACTGTATTTGAAATGCCAGTATTTACCACAGTACAGTTTGCATTGTAACTCTGCAGTTTTCTCATGCTTTTCCCAAGGTTAGACGTCTGCAGCATTCATAGTTTGCCATGTTTTTTTTGTAATGTGTTTTGCCATACCATAGGGGCTTATCTATGCCTTGGCTTTCACAATGCTTCAGTACAATTAGCTATAAGGATCTGTGAACCAAGGTAGCAAACCACGTGGGAGCCATCTCTGTTTGCCAGATCTTTGGGAAGGTGCTATGAAATTAAATGGAAGCAGTATCTCCAACCATAACCCTAACCCTCACCCTCACCCTAGCTTCAACCTTAACCATACCTCCAATCCTAACCCTCACTCTCACCCTCACCCTAGCTCCAACCCTCAGCTCAGCTTCACCTTTTCATTCCCCGAGCCTGCCTGCCTGCATGTCTGCATGGAACTTTCCGTTCAGGAGTGCTCGTTAAAGATGAATAATCCTCATGCATGTTTTAACAGAGGCTGCTTCTGACTACAACCTTCCAGCTGATGAGCTCTCCTGCAGTTTCACTTACCCACAAAATACCGGTCTCTGCACAGCGCCCTGCAGCTGGTAGAACTGAAGCATCCTGTCTGTCACACTCCTACAGGAACACATTCCTCAAACACTTTGTTCTTTTGCATGACATGAATAGTTGATATGCAATGACCCATTTATTGATGCAAAGACATGCAATAGGAAAGTGGATTTTGTTAAATGCATTTTATGTCAATTTCTTAAAGCAGGAACCTGTATTAATCTTTATAACTATATATATATACAAGAGCAGCAATTGTGACTTATTGTGGATACACACGTGTTATTTACTATAGGAGTCCTGGAGCAACATACTTTTCAATAATATATTATTATATATGCTCCTAAAGGTAGGAATCTGAGAGATGGCAACTCATTGCATCTCAAAGTCACGTCTCTCCTCTGCAGACAAGCACAGCGCTGCAGTAAGAAAGAGTCCTGTTTGCAGGTGTTCTCTCCGCCCCCTCTCCCACTCAGCAGAACTGCACGTGCTTCTGCCCCTGTGCGGACTCGGCTGCACTGGCACTGAAGGACAAGCGTCTGCAGTGGAAAGGTCAAGGATGGAAACGCAGGTGGCAGGGAGGAGAATCTATATATGTTGTGTTTGAGTAAAACATGAATCCACCTCCCCAGTATCAGAGGGCATGGTTTCATTAGTGGAGGATATGTATGGGATGTGTTTTTCTATCTACAAATGTGGAATGGATCCCTATCAGCAGTAGATTGAGATGAAAGCGATTTCAATGGCGGCCACAGATGAATAGAGTGTTGGATTTCAACTGCATGCATCTGAGCAATGGAAATATAGCACAGGATTTCACTTTGTAGCCAAGGTCAGAATCATCCTCTTCAATTGAGCATGTGAGCTCTGTCTGCCCCCTTGTGGTGATGGAGCAGTACTGCATAACACAAAGGCAGCTGTCCAAACAACATGCTGGGGAGAGGTGGGAGGGGTTGCTGAGTGGAGAATATGCTGTACATCACGCATGCTCTTTCTGCATGTATTCTATAGAGATTCCCCACACGATGGCTCTACATCACGCATGCTCTTTCTGCATGTATTCTATAGAGATTCCCCACACGATGGCTCTACATCACGCATGCTCTTTCTGCATGTATTCTAGAGGGGTTCCCCACACGATGGCTGCACATCACGCATGCTGTTATTATTCACAGAGTGGCAGCGACGCTATCAGGGCTCCTGGATATGAAACAGACATTTCATTTCGGGGGAATAATCTGTGAAGGGATTTGGTAGCTAATCCTGGAGCAGTCTGTCTGAATGAGCTGTGAGTTAAGCCTCTCTCCATTGAGAGAGTGCAACGCTCCTCCATTCATAATTCACAGCCCAGAGAAACAGAACCGCAAGCTTCAGCATCACTGGACAGCCACGGCTGGTTAACCTCGGTACAAAATGAACACAGCTGCAGCATGCAGCACTGTGTATTGAGATGGATTTCAGATGTCCTAACTCCCTTAATAATATATATATATATATATATATATATATATATATATATATATATATATATATATATATATATACATATCTCCCTGTATATTATTGATATATAGCATAATGCTGCTATATATCAATAATATATATATATATATATCCCCCTCCCCCGAATCTCTGAGCTGTGAACTCCATGCTGCGTTGTCAGTTGCTGTTTGTCCGAGTGTCCACTGGGTGGCACTGTTATGAAAGGCTGATCTGGCTCAGCATTCTGTTGCTTGGTAAATATAAAAGCCCTGTCATAAAGCCATGAACGATGGTAACTCCGATGAAGGAAATGATAATGAAACACAGATTCACAGTTTCAGTTCTGTGACTGTTTTTCCAGGTGAAGGTAGTTTCTGAACACTGAAATCCAGGACTATTGCACTGTATAACTGTAACATGAAGTTTTATACTAGTCTCCAAAGCATCAAAACGTTTCACGACACATGTATAGATTCAAATAGGGATCCTTAAACTACATTCTAACCATCAGACCTGATCCAAGCAGCCACTTATCCCAATAAACCCCAGAACAGTAACAGTAAATGACACAGGCACCTTGAATAGGGTGCCAGCTGTCTTAAGCAGCCACGCATGCTCAGTGCCTATGGTGAAGGATTTCCGTGGGGTTTTATAGCAGGGTTATTAAACCCTGCAACCCCACACTGTATCCATGCAGCTGACAGACAGGCCCCTGCACTGCAGTGTGCGCTCAGCTCACAGCCTAAAAGAGATCTGATTTAATAATTAACCAGAGCGGTGTGCTGAATATTCTGCATCCCAGTGAGCTCACTGCAGAGCGCTGGGGCCTCATGCAGTCCAGAGAGTCCTGGAGGTCACAACTAGTCAGAGCTGCAGAGCGCTGGGGCCTCGTGCAGTCCAGAGAGTCCTGGCTGTCACAGCTAGTCAGAGCTGCAGAGCGCTGGGGCCTCGTGCAGTCCAGAGAGTCCTGGCTGTCACAGCTAGTCAGAGCTGCAGAGCGCTGGGGCCTCGCACAGTGTGTGTGTTTGTGTGTATCACTGAGGGTGTGTGTGTCTATGTGTGTTTGTCAGTGTGTGTGTGTGTGTGTCTGTTTTTTGTGTGTCTCTGTGTATTTGTGTCAGTGTGTGTGTCTGTGTATCACTGTGTGTGTGTGTCTGTGTGTGTGTTTGTGTGTGTCTCTGTATTTGTGTGTCTGTGTCTGTGTATCACTGTGTGTGTGTGTGTGTGTTTGTGTGTGTGTATTTGTGTGTGTGTTTGTGTGTCTGTGTGTGTGTCTCTGTGTATTTGTGTTTGTGTTACACCAGTTGGCCCCCACGCTCCTGTTTTTCAGCAGCTGTTAACACGCATTCCCCCCAAGGCACATGATTAAACTGAATTAATTCCCCGAGACATTAACAGAAACATTTGCCGACCAGCTTGATACGGTTTTATTTGACTCTGTCAACTGCTTCTCCCTTCTAAACAGCTTTTACCAGCAGTGACTCTGCTGTAAGGTACAGAGTTCCACTTGTAAAGTACGCCTGTATCTCAGTCAATGAGCTGCAAGCCAGGCAAGCAGATAACAGCTGCCCTTGTATGGTCTCCTGCAGAAAGAGAACGAGGAAGTAGTAACTCCCTGATACTTCACAGTGTGAACAATGGAAAGAGCCTGAAGCTTTTCTATTGCTGTAAAGGGTGGAGTCCAGTAAACCCAGAATTGGGCAAGATGTTTCAGCTGTAAAACGGGTGGCAGGTTTGGGAGGTTGGGAGGTACAGAGACGCCACAGATGGAAAAGTCGATGCCTCATATAGGTGGTGCACTGCCAGATGTTTCCGTTCTGAAAGGTCATTTTAGTTGTAGGGAGAGTCTTCCCACACTGTCTTCCTGTCTGCCTTCCTGTCTGCCTGTCACGTTCTGCATGTACTGCATCGTTTCTGTTATAATTACCTAACAACGGCCCTAGGTCTTATAACTGCTTCTGTAAGCGGGTTCCCCCACTGAGGCCAGTAGGGACACAATATCGGTTTGTTAGTTTTACCTCTTGAATGACAATCCGCCCACATCACAGTGAAACTGACCCCTGTTACTATCACCAGGATCACGCTATAGTCCCAATTAAGATATTACTTTATAGATTAACACGAGAAAGCCATAAAACACATTTAATCACGCGAAACTGGAGAAATCGAAAACAGCTGAGGCATCACTGTGATGCGTCTATGAACGGCTAATGAGTTTTTTTTCTAAAACATTGTATGAAAAGTGCTGTCATAAACCCAAACAGATATGTTGTTAAATTGTCCCTTGACCTTTTTAGGATGTTTGCAGTAATTCCTAGCGGCTATTGCTATTGCTTTTATAGATCTCCTTCTTGGTGCAATGACTCGCAGTTCAGGAGCTGCTCTTCTGTTCTGTTTGCCTGTCATTGTCTAGCCTAGGTTACATACATCTATAGAAGGCAACCAGAACTAGGAGCTTCTTAACACAGGGTGTATAAATCCACTCAGAATGACTGCACACATCAGTAATAACGAAATCTATTTCAGTAATCACATCCGCTGCAGAATTACCAGGATCTCTGAACCGGTTTCAAATAATTGGTGACTAACTGGCACGCAAACGCCAGGGGACTGGAAAATAAACATCCACTGATTCCGAGGAACTTCTGGGTGTCACGCGGTGTTGAGCAAGCAGCTCAAAAGCAGAGGCATGCAGACAAACTGCCTCCAGCCAACTGGAGTGTTTACACCTTCAAACACTGGCAGAGACACGTGAAGAAACAGTGTGGTCAGGGGTCACTCGGAGGACTGCCAGTCATCCAGGGCCAGTTCAACCACCACTGGGTGAAGCAACCTGTGTTCTTAAAACACAGCGATTCATGACTTTAGAATCTCAAACTGATCGAGCCTCCATTTGAATACTCAGCGTTTAAATGAAGGGGGGGGGGGGGGGGGGGGGGGTCTGTACAGTATCATAAAGTAAATGAGGTTGATACAGTACTGCCCTGAGCTACATTGCAATGCTGCAGTCGTGCAGTGTATGTTTTGATATTAGTATTTAATATAGTTAGGAAGAATGCCATGCTTCGTTGACAGTCCAGTTTGCCTTGTTTAACAGTAGGTATACAGACACAGGCTCTATACAGAAACAGCCCTGGAAGTAAACCCGAGGTTAAAAAGGTTTGTTACGTTGATAACATGTATGTATGACCCGGGACACGCTACTGTTTTGTGGGACGCACGAATATGATACGGGGGAAGAGCAAAACATGAGCATTTGTGACGTATTCACGTATTAACGTGCACGAAAAAGACCAAACCATCTAGGTAACCTCCCTCCAAAAAAAAATCATTTCCTTAACAGGAAAAAGAATCGCTCAACTGGTAAACAACCTAGTAAAATCCCCGACGTGTATCGATGTTTACCTGTCCTTACCTGTGCGCACGCTATGACCTCATCCGACCGCCCATCCTGCGCTGATTGGCTGGTTAAAATATCTTCTTGGCGTGTGAGAAGCCTTTATCAAGTGCTTGTATTGACTAACCCTTCAGCAAACCGAGAACACCCTACCTGAGTGCTGGACATTCGGGTTGGAGAAATACATTAAAGCAGAGAGATTTCTAAGAAAAAGACAAGGTAATTCATGATTTCTCTATGAATCAAGATATTTAGACACGTACCTGCTGTACTGTAACCGTCAGGTATTTCATTATTAACCGTACTGTACAGCACGCAACGGCGGACCGGCTGTATTTAAAGAGAGTGACGAAGCTGCACGATTGAGCATTTCTGCTGCTTCGTGTATATCCGTGAAAGCCGAGTCGCGGCGCGTTGCTTACTTTATCCCTTGCACTGCGCGGTTTATTGAAATGGTTATTTTTAAAACTGTTGTGTTAATACGCGAGTTTAAGGTCAAAGAGGTTCCGTCTTTGCTATCGGAAAAAAAAAAATCAGATGGAAAACTAATGCAAGTTCTTTTTCACTTGCATGCGTTTTGCCCCGGTGTAAAATCAGTACCATTTTCTTTTTCTGAAAATACAGAAATACAAAACTTGCAAAAACAACTAATTTTTCCTCTGGGGGTGAAACGAATCCTCTGTTGTAGCACAGTGTGTGCCGCTAAGATGATGAGATGGAGGGATACCTATAATAATGTGCCTATACTGGCTGTTGCTTTGTACTAGCTGTGTTCAGCGCTGGGGTTTGAATGCAGTTTATGTTAATTTTGCGTAAAGTATTGTTTGTGAATTCTATTTAATTATTTTTTTTCAAAAAGTAAAAAGAAAAAACAGTAGAATGCGTCGCGCAAATCGGACTGCTGCTTCTGCTTCACTTCCTTGTGTGGTGTATTTTATAATTACTGGAACTATGGTTAGTTTCGGAAACCAAGAGGCGACACGCATCCTGTTGCTTGTCTGTAGTTTTCAGCTTTGTTATTCGGGTCGGGGATGCGGCAGTGAGTCCGATCGGTTCAGCGCCACTGCTGTCTGTCTGCGCGCTGCGGGGAGCGTCGGGAGAAAGCGTTTCCAACGCGGAGGATTGAAAGAACAGGCACCCCTGCACACGGGTGCAATTTCAACTCCTGCGTTTGCTTTCACGAAGCTGTCCTCGGGATACGGCCGGGTCGCTGCTGTGGCTGCAGGTGTCGTTTTGGAGGATTTGTTATTGGTTAGTCTCGGGTTTGGATTGTTGTACGAGTTGTAAACTCAACCGCAAAGGTTTCGAGTGGTCCAAGGATGAGGTCATCATCTCCCCGTTATCGTTAACTCTCTGTGTGGTGTGACCGGAGTCAGAATGCCGCGCAGTCAACAGCGCTCTCTGTTATCTGGAATATTTATCCAGTTGAATGGCTATTGCTTTGTGCTAGCATGATTTCTATCAGGAATCAACAGACTGTCTTTGTCCCAACAGATAGGAACGTATTGCTTTTTCTAAGATAAGGTCTGAGTGACGTCATCGCTTACAATGGGGGTAGTGACAAGATGGCAGATGTCAGCTGGTGGTTCCAGTTTCACAAGTTCATAAATGCACAATCCATGCAGTTGGCATTTATACTGTGCATGAAAGGCAATGAGATACTGTGCAGTGTGAGGAGTCACTAAAGCAGTATGAAATACAACATGGATTAAGAGTTTCTTACAAGTTCCTGCATTACGTATCAGTACTAAAAACCTTTTTTTAATTGTGTTTTGCTTTCATTCATGTGTCACCCAAGTCATTTCAATTAGGCATTTATGAACTTGTTGTAAAAAGTAGTGAGAGATGCAAACTAGTTTTGAAGGTGGAGTCAGCATCTGTAAATCAAAGGTACCCCCAGTACTGTGTTTGCCTTGACCATGTGTGTCTGTGTGTCTTGCAGGAGCCCCAGCATGGAGCCGACAGTGGAGAGCCTGCAGGGAGCCGCTCCCTTGGAGCCCCGGTTGCTGTCTCTGGGGCGCAAGGACGCGGAGAGGGTGCTGGAGGTGTATGTGAGGCGCAGCCTGAGTCTGACCGATGGACCGGGACGAGACAGGAAGCCCAGGGGGAGAGGAGGAGACCGCAAGGGTGCAACGACCTTGAAGGGCGAAGTGCGAAGGTCAATCAGCGAACTGGACAGTTTGGGGCCTAGCAGAGAGGTTAGCAAGGAGGTAAAGGTCCCGGGTGACCCAAAGCCTTCAGAGAGCCCAGCCCGCTCTGTCACTCCCCTGGAGAGGTCAACAGAGAAGCCCAAGAAGGTTTCCAAGAAGGGGAAGAAGTCTGTCCTGAAGAGCCTGTTCAGCTACTTCTGGAAGAAGGGCAGCGAGGAGAAAGAGGACCAGGAGCCAGCCTCGGAGGAGAAGCCAGCCCCGGTATCCACACAGAGCCAGGGTGTCTCTGCCAGTTGCCTGCCTGTGACCCGGCAGCTCTCGGAGGACCAATACACGCCCACCACCCCCCGGCCGGCCAAGCCGCTCAAGCGGAAGAGCACCCTACGGAAGACCTTCTCCTTCAAGAGCCGAGGCACGGATGCCCCAAAGAAACCCACGTTCCTGGCTCTTCGTGGCACCGTGCATAAGCAAGATGGTGAGCATTTGAACAGAATGCCAGTCTGCCACTAGAACGCACTGTAGATGTAGATTGAGCCAAACATTAATCTCGTGAGGGTTTGCAAAAGGTAACATTAATGTAGGTAGACCAGGATTAGGGCTACACTCTGAAGCGTAAAAGATTTTCAAACGTCCCAAGAACCAACCACTGTCCCATTAATAGTGTTACAACGTAGAGTGCAGGACCAACACAATTGAAAAAACATATACATAAATGAGTTGTTACATGAGGGAGCCTTTCGGCTGGTTCAGGATTAAAGATGGGTTCTGATCCCTGATTCCCCCTGCTCCCCAGCTCCCGAGACGCAGCCTCGGTACTCGTACTACGAGCAGCTGTCTGTGGCGATGGAGGACATCGTGAAGGCACAGGAGCCGGTCCTGGAAGAGATGTTTCAATCTGCTGCTCCTCCTGCAGCCGACATTGAGACCGACGGGGGGATATCTGCTTGTGGTGAGTGGAAGTGTTCTGAAGTGCATGACTGTAAAGACAGGTGTAAATAACACACCCCTCTCAGCAGAGGAAGGTACCACACGTGTTGGGTTGGGGTGCAATCTCATACAAGCACACCAATGGGCTTCAGTTAAATGCAGTCATGTCTTTGTAGCCCCCTAAGTGTACTTCGTTAGCGGCTTGACCCCTCACAGCCGTGTCTGCTGCATCGTGAATGTATTCCAAACAGCAGACGCTGCTTGTCTGGGCTTGTTGAATACACTGTGTTATTATATTTGAATTGTAACTATGGGAGCTGGAAACACAAACAGTATTGACAATTATAAAAAACCTGACACCCGCTAGGAGGTCTTCACTCTTCATGAAGGAGGTGCAGGCTTTGTGATGTGCTTTGAATAATTATCCTCATAGAATATTTCCCTTTCTTTTCAGATCAGGTTCTGATTGAGAAGATTGTCTCTTTGCTGCAGAGGGAAGGAGACGGTATAGATGAGAAGGTATGCACAGTACTTCAACAGAGCTTTTGCCATGTGACTTGTTATGATAACTGAGCAAATTTTACAATCTTCCCTTGCTAAACAAATACAGGTTCTGTTAACATTGTTTTTACAAAGTGAGCCAATCAGAAGTGCCCTGAGCACGGGGGGCGGGTTTGAGAGAGGGCGGGATGTGGAAAATAAAGAAGTGAAAGAGACAGCTGATGAAGATATATTCGAGCTGACTGTATAACAGATATCCGTGGCTACCATGTATTACAGAGTAATTGATTGTTTGGGTGTGAGAGCCCTGCTTATTGATTTGCTGTTGTATTAACCCCTTGTTTGCCGCTCCGCAGCTGAAGGAGAGCACAGCTCTGAACTCCTTCTTCCAGGGCATGACCTACAGCTCCTTCCAGCAGCTGGCTGACCTCTACGTGGAGACCTCAGAGGTCATGGGTCAGCAGCCGCAGGTGAGCCCCCCCGAGCTGGTCAAGTTTGCCTTCACGCTGGACATCACTGCCAAGGTGGCGGGCCTTTGTAACCACACGGTGAATCGCATCATGGGCTTCGGGAACCAGTACCTGCAGGACCGCTTCACCCAGTTCAGCAACGACCAGCCACGGGTAAGAGGGCTTCGTCATTCCTCCACTGCTCTTAAACCTGTACTGTGTGTGTGTGTGACATGGGCCGGGCGGGCGCATGGCTTCAAGTCAAAGCAAATGCCTTTGCTACTATTTCAGTCACTATTTAAGTCTGATTTTGTGTGTGCCGGACGAGCATAGATGGGCTGAATGGCCTCCCCTTGTTTGTAAATTTTCTTAAGTTCTTAGGATCTAAAAAAGCAGCCTTGTTAAATATTTAATAAAACACACAATCTAACACATTTCTTTTCTTGTTTCATCCCACCAGTACGTCGGTGACTACCCCGTAGAAAGTCCGGACTGAACCACCCACAGCGCTACCCAGCCACGCACAACCCCTATCACCAAGCTCTGTGGAAAGGTTTCTACAACAATGGGCTGTGCGATCACCAGGGCAGTGGGAGCAGCCCAAGAAACCCCTTCTCCTTAAAAGGAAGGAACTTAACTGCTGAATGCCAGCCAAGCTTTTAACCCCTGACAAGATGGCCGATTCATGACTTTTAAACCCCTGGCAAGATGGCTGATTCATGACTTTTAAACCCCTGGCAAGATGGCCGATTCATGACTTTTAAACCCCTGGCAAGATGGCCGATTCATGACTTTTAAACCCCTGGCAAGATGGCTGATTCATGACTTTTAAAAGGTGGCTTAATGGATCTTTCTGGTTGGCCTCCACTCAAACTACAGAGAGAAAAATACCTTCTAATGTTAAGGACGCTTGTGGATCATATGTCTGCGTGCCAAGCACGTGCTCTGGGATGGTGTTACCTGCTGCAGCCCCAGCCCAGGTTCTGTTCATTGTAATGTTACCTTGCTGTGTAAAGGCTTCGGGGCGACCCCCTTTGGTATCACAGTTTTGGAGTGCAAAGGGATTCTTTTCTGATCCACGGGGGTCTGGTTTCACTCACCTAGTCTTGGGCTACCCAACGTCATTGTAGGTAAGCTAGTCTAAGACTGGTGCTATTCAGGGTCTGTGAAACCAGTCGCTCTTCAAGTACAGCACTAGGAGGTCATCCTTGAGCCTTTTCACATTGCATAACACGCTGCCTGCGTTCACAGAGGTCTCGTGCATCCACGAACCTGGAATAATGCACATGCACTTTCTTTACACTCTATTCTATTGAGGTTAGTAGAGAGAGGAGAGATGCAGAATTTAGGCATCTCTGCCCTGAATTAGGGCTTGGTAATCTATGCTTAGAAAATTATTTAAACATTTTTTTATGTAAAAAGTAGATTTTTAGCTTATTTATATAATAATAATAATAATAATAATAATAATAATAATAATAATAATAATAATGGTGTACATTTAAACTAAGAGTTGAAATTAAGCTACTGTAAAATGTGTTGTAGTTCCACCTCATTCCACTAGATGTCACAGTTTGACTGAAAAGAAACTTCTGTAGTGCTGGCTACAGGCTATGGAAATGGAATATGATAAATTGCGTCCCTTTAATGTTTTAGGTTTAGGGGTAAATTAAAGGATAAACCATTTCCATTCCTCCTTGCAGTATATACAGCTCTACTGTTGTTGTGTTTTCGTGATCCCTAGTGCCAGGAAAAGCTATCTGCACATTTTGTTCAATGGTCATAAGAATGTCTAAATATTTAATGAGGGCGTAAGCCTTTATCAGTGAATTCTGATGTTTTTCAATGCATGAATTCCTGATATTGTTTTTTGCACATTTCTTAAATGTATGTAAATCATGACTTTAGAAAAGTCAGCTGAACCATAGAATTTTTTTTTCCAAAACCAAGAATACTCACTGCTGCTGTGGCATGCATGACATCACGTCCACAGGCTGTGTTGACAGTCCAGTTTACCCCAATGAGTGGACAGTTTGAGCCACGTCCAGCATCCCTCGGTGCGTCTCTTCATCCCTCTTGGTCTCCTCCTCATCTTGAGCATTTTGCTGGAAGTTAAATCACAAAATAACAGACATCAAGAAAAAAAGGCTTGAGTACAAACTGCTGTTCTGAGTGCGCTTTTATTTCAACACGCTTCACCCAAGACACGATGGGATTTCAAGGATAATAATAATAATAATAATCATCTTTATTTACAGAGGATGTTCATGTTTAATGTATACAATAAACTATGCTTATTATAAAACAAATAATGAAATGTGAATTGTGTGTGCTGGCATACACCAGGTCTGGAACGTGTACAACCTGATATTTCAAATAAATTCAGAGTTTTTTGTAAACCTGTGTAGTTTATTTGTTTTATTTTTATATGTAACCACAGTGCTGTTTATATCTCTATATAAAGAACCCTTACAGTGTGGAGCAACAGATAGCATCTGACTGTGTGATATTACACTCTCTATATAAAGAACCCTTACAGTGTGGAGCAACAGATAGCAATCAGACTGTCTGTGATATTACAATCTCTATATAAAGAACCCTTACAGTGTGGAGCAACAGATAGCATCTGACTGTGTGATATTACAATCTCTATATAAAGAACCCTTACAGTGCAGCAGACAGCAATCTGAGACTGTGATATTACACTCTCTATATAAAGAACCCGTACAGTGTGGAGCAACAGATAGCAATCAGACTGTCTGTGATATTACAATCTCTATATAAAGAACCCGTACAGTGCGGCAGACAGCAATCTGACTCTCTGTGATATTACAATCTCTATGTAAAGAACCTTTACAGTGCAGTAGACACCAATCTGACTCTCTGTGATATTACAATCTCTATGTAAAGAACCCTTACAGTGCAGCAGACAGCAATCTGACTGTCTGCAGTATTACAAGTACTACTATCCACCTGGATACTGACAACCCAATAAGGCCACTGTGTAGTGCCTCAAGATTTCAGTGGAAGCTATACCCGCGGCACAGGGCAATACACAGTGGAAGCTATACCCGCGGCACAGGGCAATACACAGTGGAAGCTATACCCGCGGCACAGGGCAATACACAGTGGAAGCTATACCCGCGGCACAGGGCAATACACAGTGGAAGCTATACCCGCGGCACAGGGCAATACACAGTGGAAGCTATACCCGCGGCACAGGGCAATACACAGTGGAAGCTATACCCACGGCACAGGGCAATACACAGTGGAAGCTAGACCCACGGCACAGGGCAATACACAGTGGAAGCTAGACCCACGGCACAGGGCAATACACAGTGGAAGCTAGACCCGCGGCACAGGGTTAGCCGTTCAGCCCACGTTATTACATCTGGAGATCTTTGAAGGTCTAGTGCATCTCCTAATGCTAAAAATACTGAAGGTTGCTACATAAAACTGCAGCCTGTTCTCTCTGAGATTAGACAGGATGACATGGACTGGCTGAGCTCCCAGACTCTTCCATCCAGAGCTGGTATTTCCACTCCCAGCAGAGACACCCAGTGCCCAAACCAGCATGTGGAGAATGAGAGCGACACACACAGCATTGGCACACCACCTCACGCTGCCCTTTCTGGTTGGGACCCCCCTTTGAAGTCAATTCTATTTGTACAATATAAAAAGGAAACGTGTTAATAAATCTAAAGCAAAATACACATTTCTGCATGGCTAAGCTTCAAATGCAGTGTCCAGAGGTCCTAATGTCTGGCATGGAAGCACGCTTGTGAAGACATCATTTCATGACCTCACTGGAACGGTTTTGAATCTTAAAAACTATATTTCATATAATGTGTAATGAAATGAAAAGGCAAGCAACAGAATATTTGTACTAGAGCTTCTGCTATTCATTGTACAATTAAAATGGTACATACACAGTACAAACTTCAGGTCAGAAAAGCAGCTCTCCTTATTAGAATATATTTATTGTTTTTTAGTGTTGAGATTAATATTCAAATGCATATACAGTGGGATCTATAATTCATATTCTTTTATATTTCTCTTCATACCAAAGTGGTAGCTTTGGACTCCATTTGTTCCAAAATTCATTTAACTTTCCTTCTGCATGTAAAGAAGAGATTACACGTCCTGTTTACAAACTCCTCCACAACCAAGCAAAAACTATCAGCCAACACATTTCTGCTCCAAAAACATTTGTGTGTTACCCAACAGAGAAGTAGTATTTCAGAGAGCTAAATCTACATATATATTTCTAATTAACTACAATTCCTACTATGTGAATAAGTGCAGTTCAGTTGAACATTTTCAGTGCAGTTCTTGTATGAATTTGCAAACCGCATGCTGGCCTGTTTTTATAGTGCCCTGAACGGGACAGCTTCCTCAGATCCAGCTGCCCCGTCTCTCAGACAGTTTGCGTGATGAATTCTTCTGTGCAGAGCGGTCTCAGATCTGTGTGTCACCCTCGCAGTTATCCTCAGAAGTTACTGGATCTGGACTCCAGTGGATACTGGACCTCTTGCGGGTCTGTGAGACGCAGAGCAGCTCTGGCAGGGTCTCCCTGGTGTCCTCCTCGCAGTTATCCTCAGAAGTTACCGGCTCCGGACTCCAGTGGATACTGGACCTCTTGCGGGTCTGTGAGATGCAGAGCTGCTGTGGCAGGGTCTCCCTGGTGTCCTCCTCGCAGTTATCCTCAGAAGTTACTGGCTCCGGACTCCAGTGGATACTGGACCTCTTGCGGGTCTGTGAGATGCAGAGCTGCTCTGGCAGGGTCTCCCTGGTGTCCTCCTCGCAGTTATCCTCAGAAGTTACCGGATCCAGACTCCAGTGGATACTGGACCTCTTGCAGGTCTGTGAGATGCAGAGCTGCTCTGGCAGGGTCTCCCTGGTGTCCTCCTCGCAGTTATCCTCAGAAGTTACTGGCTCCGGACTCCACTGGATACTGGACTTCTTGCGGGTCTGTGAGATGCAGCGCTGCTGTGGCAGGGTCTCCTCAGTGGAGTCCTCCACCTCCTCCACATCCAGGAAGGTGATCTCCGGCAGGGAGCGAGCCCTGAACCCCAGAGGCAGGGCCCCTCCCCAGGGCAGGGAGCTGCCCCGGTTCAGGGCTGGCCTGCCGGGCTTCTGTTCCACCTCTAGCTGCAGGTCCAGCTTGAAGGAGAAGGCCAGGGCGTCGCTGGAGGCTCCGTGGAGATCCAGGGCCTGCAGGTCCAGGGAAGAGGAGCCCGAGAGGTGCAGGCACAGGGTGGAGCGGCGACGCAGTGTGGGGATCCCAGCAGAGTCCTCCTCGAAGGGGGGGGACAGGAGGGACAGCACCGGGGATAGGGAGAGGCGACTCACCAGGCTGCAAACACACCACACAAATCAGTCAGCGAGTGGCTAATACTGCATCAGTCACCTCTCAGGACAATCACTGAATCAGGATCCACCCAGGCATTCAGCACTGGCACTAAATGAATCACATTTAGGGTACCACTGAACGTGAGATGGATTGCTCTTTAAAATCCTTAACATATTATTTTAAAAGAGGAAACAATTATCTATTTCAGGGATACCAAGATAGTTTAGTGAACACATAGCCTCTAATTGAGACCATTCTACTTGTGTGATGTCTTGCTCATTAAAATATGTAGCTTTTAAAATTAAAAAAAGGGGGAGGAAGCAGTCATCTATTCAGGGAAAGCAAGATATTTATTAAGTAAAGGGTCTGAGTGAGGAGGAATGGGCAACACAATCACCACCCCTGGTCTTCTGCAAATCATTTGTTGTTGCCATAAATGTGTGCCAGTGCTGTGTGTAATATTAGAGGAATGCTCTCATAATCTGTGCCAGTGCTGTGTGTAATATTAGAGGAATGCTCTCATAATCTGTGCCAGTGCTGTGTGTAATATTAGAGGAATGCTCTCATAATCCGTGCCAGTGCTGTGTGTAATATTAGAGGAATGCTCTCAGAAGGGTGCTGCTGCGTTTCAGGTCATGCTGTTACCTCTGCAGTAGCTGCTGTTGCACAGACTGGATGAAGACGTTTCGCATGAAGTGTGTGAAATGCTTCATTTCCTGCCAGAACCAGAACATCTCCTCAGGTAAGGCCACCAGCCAGCGCAGCACCCTGATAACACAACAATAGCACACACTTACCAAAGGCTTTTCAATACAAAATAACATTGCTCTCAACTGAAAGACAGCAGGGCCTAGTGTTTTGATCTGAAGAACTCTGCAGTGTGGCTTAGTGGTTATAACAACATACTGGGAGCCAGTGTGGCTTACTGGTTAGAACCAAGACACTGGGAGCCAGTGTGGCTTACTGGTTAGAACCAAGACACTGGGAGGCAGTGCAAGCTGGCAGTGTGGCCTGGAAGGAAGGAGATCTGCATGAAGATGAGGATTCGCATTCGTTCATGGAGTAACTGAAACACAGTAAATGAATACACTCTGCACTATGGCATCCTGCAGGAGGTGAGGTTTCAGATCTGAGAGTCGACGGGGCTGGTTCAATCTCACAGTAGAGGGTCTGAGTGAGGAGGAATGGGCAGCCAGCCCCCCAGGCATGTGTTATGATGCTATTTCTAGCACCACAGGCTATTTAAAGACTATTTAAAGGCAGGAGGTGGTTGTTTCACACACTGTGGGTTTCATTAGACGCGAGTACTCATGAAGTCATCTTCAAGTTTAACATGCCTTTGTGAAGGGAGAGTGTTTGAAAACAAACAGCTGAGGTACTTGGAGGCTTCTGATGCCACGGTAACAACAGTCACTTATTTAAAATGAATGAATATGTTTGTGATGTACACACACACGCACGCACGCACGCACGCACGCACACACCACATGGTCTGAGTTTTTAGGATGCAGCTTCTATTCTATAAATGGATTCTTTACAGAGAGGAGCCCAATCCCTACCTCTGGCTGAGGGAGTAGGTGAGGAAGACAGGAAGTGTGTAAGGAAGCAGGATGTACGAAGCCAGGCGCGCAGGAAGGAAGCTGCTCAGAAATCCCAGCAGCCCCAGCTTCCCCACTATGTTGCACAGCAACGCTGAAAGAGAAGAAACAGAGGGGGGGGGCAGGACAGTAAACAAAACATTCACAGCACCTTTTAGAAAGGAGCATTCCTAAAGCCACTTGGAAGAGCTAATCATCTCCACTTCAAAATATAACAAGCGGTTTTAATGACCGAGCCATCTCACATGGTGCACCAGCATAAAGCCTAACAATGCTTTCTGTGCTGGAAAGCGCTGGCCTTTCAGAAGAACCACTCTGCCATTCATCTCCCACAGGTTCACCACAGCATGTGTCCTGTGAAGTTCTACCTGGAGAAAGACTCCCTCCAGTATAGATAGCAGGACTGGAAGGGCTGCAGTGCAGATAGCCTACCTCCCTGAACCCAGGCTGGGAGGCTGTGGTAAAGAGTCTGCTCCATGGAGCTCAGCGTCCAGTCCAGCTCCTCCGATTCATCTGAAGAGTCATCTGCGCACGTGGGCGTGGTGTTACTGTCACCCCCCTCCCTCTGGAGAGAACTCTGCATGGCCGGGAGGGCTGTGCCATCACTGCAGCGGAGAGAAGCCACAGAGAGAGAGCGGGACTCGGCAGGAGACTGTGGGGCCATCAGATCTAGAGGAAGAAGGGGGGTGTTGAAACAGCTGCTCTCCACGACCTCCATTTACAGCACGTGGGATCTAATCTCGTCACAAGAGCGGTACCCAAGATATGGAACGGATTCCTCTTTCCTAAGAGAAAGGGTGCTCCCTTCAGTCAAGGGCAGGCTGGAGGCATGGAGACCCAACTGCTCCTTCACCTCCAAAGAGTAGGAAAACAAAAACAGTAATATACACCTTAAAATGCACAACATTGGGTCTACGATAAAATATGCATGTGTGTCAATAGACAAGTACATTTTTTGCAACTATACCCTATTCCATTAAAGGCGAGCTTCCATTGGTACATTTTTTGTCCTTTAACCTCCAGTGTTAAAGAATCAACGTGAACACAAGCTGAGACCCACAGATTAAACTAACAAGTTTGTGCTAAAATTAGGAAGAGATAAACATGTTTCATGTCATAAATGTTTTATGACCTTAGTGTAACACATTGGCATTTCACACTGTGATAATAATACTGCCCAAGTAAACACATCTGAAAGAAAGCTTCAGAAGTTCTAGGAATCTGGAATTCAGTGATGTTATCTGTAAAAAAAAATAACCGAATACAAAGGAAGGCTGAAAAGATTTTCCTTTTGAGCCAAAATATTTCACAGCTAAGGGAGTGACAAATAGAACACAAAATACTGTGAAGCAAGCCCAGCGAAAACTCCTCATCCTACACTGTATACCAATCCAACAAGCCAGCCCAGCGAAACCTCCTCATCCTACACTGTATACCAATCCAACAAGCCAGCCCAGCGCAACCTCCTCATCCTACACTGTATACCAATCCAACAAGGCAGCCCAGCGAAACCTCCTCATCCTACACTGTATACCAATCCACCAAGGCAGCCCAGCGAAACCTCCTCATCCTACACTGTATACCAATCCAACAAGCAAGCCCAGCGAAACCTCCTCATCCTACACTGTATACCAATCCACCAAGCCAGCCCAGCGAAACCTCCTCATCCTACACTGTATACCAATCCAACAAGACCAGCGAAACCTCCTCATCCTACACTGTATACCAATCCACCAAGGCAGCCCAGCGAAACCTCCTCATCCTACACTGTATACCAATCCAACAAGCCAGCCCAGCGAAACCTCCTCATCCTACACTGTATACCAATCCAACAAGACCAGCGAAACCTCCTCATCCTACACTGTATACCAATCCAACAAGCCAGCCCAGCGCAACCTCCTCATCCTACACTGTATACCAATCCAACAAGCCAGCCCAGCGAAACCGCCTCATCCTACACTGTATACCAATCCACCAAGGCAGCCCAGCGAAACCTCCTCATCCTACACTGTATACCAATCCAACAAGCCAGCCCAGCGCAACCTCCTCATCCTACACTGTATACCAATCCAACAAGCCAGCCCAGCGAAACCTCCTCATCCTACACTGTATACCAATCCAACAAGCCAGCCCAGCGAAACCTCCTCATCCTACACTGTATACCAATCCACCAAGGCAGCCCAGCGCAACCTCCTCATCCTACACTGTATACCAATCCACCAAGGCAGCCCAGCGCAACCTCCTCATCCTACACTGTATACCAATCCAACAAGGCAGCCCAGCGCAACCTCCTCATCCTACACTGTATACCAATCCAACAAGCAAGCCCAGCGAAACCTCCTCATCCTACACTGTATACCAATCCACCAAGGCAGCCCAGCGAAACCTCCTCATCCTACACTGTATACCAATCCAACAAGGCAGCCCAGCGCAACCTCCTCATCCTACACTGTATACCAATCCAACAAGCAAGCCCAGCGAAACCTCCTCATCCTACACTGTATACCAATCCAACCAGCAAGCCCAGCGCAACCTCCTCATCCTACACTGTATACCAATCCAACCAGCAAGCCCAGCGCAACCTCCTCATCCAACACTGTATACCAATCCAACAAGCCAGCCCAGCGAAACCTCCTCATCCTACACTGTATACCAATCCAACCAGCAAGCCCAGCGAAACCTCCTCATCCTACACTGTATACCAATCCAACAAGCAAGCCCAGCGAAACCTCCTCATCCTACACTGTATACCAATCCAACCAGCAAGCCCAGCGCAACCTCCTCATCCTACACTGTATACCAATCCACCAAGGCAGCCCAGCGAAACCTCCTCATCCTACACTGTATACCAATCCACCAAGGCAGCCCAGCGAAACCTCCTCATCCTACACTGTATACCAATCCAACAAGCCAGCCCAGCGAAACCTCCTCATCCTACACTGTATACCAATCCACCAAGCCAGCCCAGCGAAACCTCCTCATCCTACACTGTATACCAATCCACCAAGCCAGCCCAGCGAAACCTCCTCATCCTACACTGTATACCAATCCAACAAGCCAGCCCAGCGAAACCTCCTCATCCTACACTGTATACCAATCCAACAAGCAAGCCCAGAGAAACCTCCTCATCCTACACTGTATACCAATCCAACAAGGCAGCCCAGCGAAACCTCCTCATCCTACACTGTATACCAATCCACCAAGCCAGCCCAGCGAAACCTCCTCATCCTACACTGTATACCAATCCAACAAGCCAGCCCAGCGAAACCTCCTCATCCTACACTGTATACCAATCCAACAAGCCAGCCCAGCGAAACCTCCTCATCCTACACTGTATACCAATCCAACAAGGCAGCCCAGCGAAACCTCCTCATCCTACACTGTATACCAATCCAACAAGGCAGCCCAGCGAAACCTCCTCATCCTACACTGTATACCAAGCAAGCCCAGCGAAACCCCCTTTTAACATATAAAAGCTTCAGGTAATCAACTTTAATACATTATATATTTTTTTCCTGTTTATCGCACAATCCTAGATTTAACTGTAGCACTGAAGGCTTCACTTACCTGCATTGAATGTGCAGGGCCTAGCCCCTGCTAACATTTTAAAAGGCTTGGGAAACCCTGTTTCGGAGGGGTCAGCTGAGTAATAAGAGGTGGAGCTTCTACTTCAGTATAAAAGGCAGGTTTTTCCCTCACTGTGGAGCACATGGTGTAAGCAGCATTCATTGAAGGGGAGGTTAATTTGGTTGGAATTATCACAAACACTTTGAATTGCTGACAGGTGTCTCTTATTAAAAAATAAAAGCTTGACGAGGCTAAGTTTTAACTAATTATTTCAACCTTGTATTCGTATGCTATTAAATTAACCTGTGAGGGAATAAGTCCAGTCTACACAGAAATGTGAACCAGTTTGGGTTTTTTTCAAGTGCGGTAGGAAAAATAATCGAAATCACTGTCGCGTCAGAATACTGCACTGGGTGTAATATTTATTTCTACCTGTTTGTTTTTTTTTTTTAAAAAACTACTTTTAAATAATAAATCAAACCATTCAAATAAAGCAGTGGCTCTCAACCCTGGTGCTGAGCTCTCAATTAGATTAATTAGGCTTTTTTAATTGTTTTCAGCTCTTAACCAGTTGCAGATGTCAACTTAACTTTGAAATGGACCGGGGTTGAGAAACATTGCAATACCCCCTTCAAATGCAGAATACAGCAGCAACCACTAGCTTTTTATTATCAGCTCAGTCATCTATTGAACTGATTGCTGGCACTGCCGACAGAAGCATGGATCACATCCAAGCACACTGACCTTAAACAGGTATGCTGAAAACACTGGCCACACAGTCACTGTTGGGCTGGCTGAGTGTAACAGCTAGCAATGACCTCAATCCTATCATTGTATACTACATAGCAGACCCTGTTCAGACCCCCTGCTGTGTGAAAAGGAGACACTGCACGTGTAACCTTCCTGAAGGTGGTCTGTCCGAGGACTGGCACACTGCCAGTCTCCCAGGCTGCCCTGGGCTTCGCCTTGCCTGGCTGACCTTTCTACACTGAAGAACCTGAAGAGGATTCACATGCTAGCGCAGCAGCCCCTGACAGAGTCGCTGTCTGCCTCCTGGGCACCAGGCAGTGAACACAGCTACCAGAGAAACAGCATCTGTTACTGGAGCAGCACTCTGTTTACCAGCATGAGAGCCAAACACGGAAAGATGCGCCATAAGTGACTACAGGACTCTGCTCTGTGCTGAGCTTGTCGTTTACACACATGTGAAATGATAAAACCCACAAGGCTTTTTAGAAGCTCTTCAAGAGGCCTAATTAAAGCACAAAGTGGTCTAACATTTTCACACATCATGAGCGCCTGTTGTTTCTATATCACTGATTTACTGAGTGAAAATTGAAATTCTCACACCTGTGCAGGTGGGGTACATAAAATATACCAATGCCAAGCCTGGAGGTGTTTGAATACATTTGCACACTGCTGTGTTTAAGAAGGCACTTACCATGTCTTTGCAGGAAGACGATAGCATCCTGGTATCCTCTGTAGTACATCTGTTTCAGTGCCTGGAAAGACAGTTCCATCAGTAGCTGCTATAGGCAGGCATTCTAAACACAAGCACGCAATGCATGTGGGCTGAATCCCATTCACCCCCCTTTCACTCCACATTTAAACTGCCATGTCTGGGCATCTGAGCCCATTGAATTAAACAGAGAGGCCAGGACTGGAGGCACACTGCTAACCCCAGGGTCCAGACAAATGCGTTGCCATTCAGTGGAGAGGTAGGTGCAGGACTCATGCTGCTGTCAGCACTACCAGCTCCTCAGCCTGTGATGGGGGGAGAGGGGGCTCCCCTACCTTGCCCGTTGGGGGGAAGAGTGCGTCGGCCATCCTCGTGCAGTTCTGGAGAGTCAGCTGGAAGTTGGTGCCACTCACTGCCAGGTTGTACGAGCTGAAGGTCGGGTCTTGAGGGCAGATGTCCATCTCTCCAGCGAAAGGGGACACGGTGACCGTGAGGCAGGCCTCCTGGCTGGGCTGCATGTTGGTAAAGCCCCCATCAATGTAACGCTGTCAGGGGGGCACAGAACAGTGACAGCGCATTCATGGGCTGCAAATCCATTTGTTACCTGCTGTTCCCAAACTGAGAAATGTGAGGGCGGGGTTACGCATTGGAAAGCGGGACTCAACAGATCACAGCTCAGCCTATAACTGACAAGGCTTCTGCCCCAAGGCCACTCGCTGTTAGACCTTGGCTTTGGGTAGAATGTTTCCATTGTTGCTTTTCTTTATCCATCCACCAGCACTCCTGTGGTTACAATGAAGCTTCAGAGTGAAACGTTCTGTTTTAACAAAGCCCTCCTCCACTCATTCTCCTCGAGGCTGAGAAAATCTTCTACAGCCTCACGAGTTTCCTGCCGTCTCAAAATGACATTTTCCCTGGTCGGCTGCTGACCTTCCAAATCCAGTAAAAGGTGAAAACTCACAACGCTTGTCTTTGTGCTGCTGCTGCACATGCTGTTATTGCAACAGAAGCAGGCAACAGTGAAGCAGCTGCGACTCCACAGCCGTGCACAATGGTGTTTGCAAACCCCAGAGCCGAAGGCAATTCTGCCATGGCTGTCACGTGACAGCAGAGAGCCCGACTTGTGTATGGTTTAGCTAGTCGTTTAGTGTGTGCATGAACTATCTGTTACTGGCAATGCACATTGTCAAGTATAAATTCTGTAAATAAAAGCTATTTCTGTGTACAATAGTTTTGTTCTAAGAGGTAGTTAAGGTAGCAAATCAAAACACACATTTACAAACAGATGCTATTAATACAATCAGCAGAGGAAATGCACGGTGTAACTCACCTGGCCTCTGAAACTGGGGGGTACCAGACCACAGTACACTGGCACAAAACAGCTGCACAGCAAAGCCTGCAGGGGGAGTCGGGTACAATGCATTCACACAAACGGGTATCCCTTCACAGGCGTTACATTTCTAAGCAGCGATGCAAAAGGAAAAAAACAATTCTTTAAAGTTACAAATGTTCCAAAAAAAATGTTACATTAGGACTGAAATGGTTAAGGGGGAAATAACTTTCATATTACACTATATTTCAATTTTTTGGAAGTCTCTTATAGGCAGAAGTCCGTCGTGTCTACCTGGACGAGGTCTTCTCTGGACTGAAAGTCGGACACTAGAATGTTTTTACCGTCCGCCAGCCTCGTCATGGAGACGTGAAGCCGGCCCGTGGCCAGTTCGTGCGCGTTCTCCGGTAAGCTCCGCAGCAGACAGCTCTTGAGGACCTTGAAGAGGCTGAACGAGGGATGCAAGGGTCCGAGGAAGTGCCTCCGCAGCTGCAGCGCGGCCGCCACAATCTCATCGCGCAGTCGTTCTGGATCACGGAGAGGAACGGGACAAGAGCGCCGGCAATGAAGTACAACGGTGACGTGTTTAATACGAGCTTACCATGTCTACATAGGCGTGGTTTTTGTAATTAAACACAAGTTCATCATATATGTATTGCAAATCTTTTCAATGAAAGACCCTCGGTGGTATTATAAACCACGGCTGTGGGAGACCGTTGATTTTTTTTTCCCCTGATAGGAATATATTCTGTATATATATTTTTTGGTGCTACAAAACTAGCGTGTAGGCTGTCGTGTAACTCCTGCTAGAGCAGCAATTGAAATGCTTCGCTATATCTAGCTGCACTGCAGTAATAGTGTGTCTTATGCCTTTGTAACATTATTTACAGCATGCATTTCAGAGGCTGCGTAAATACGATTCGTTGGTGTTTAGATTGCAATAAACTGTATGCGAATGAGATCACTGCTGTCCTTAACAGCTGGTTTGCTTCATGCTGTTAGACTAGATGAAGACGCATATGCAGGCACACCAGTACTGTAGCGCTTATATAGAAGCGTTCAACTACAAAGTCCTGATCGGTGCCTCTTTTTTGTAGAAGGTTTTTTTTAGTACTAGTATAGATGATAATTTAGCATTGCGCATTTTTGGAACTGCACTGTGCAGATCGAACCTTCGACAAATAATAATAATAATAATAATAATAATAATAATAATAATAATAATAATAATAATAATAATAATAATAATAGCTGGATGGCTCTTTTTGTTTTCAGGGGGGTCCCAGTGGTCACAGTTGACCCTTATTAATATAATGATTCTGGAGACTATATCGTTATAAAATGTGCAGCGGTTTCTTTTAACAGTAAGACTAGGCTATTAACAGTATACTGTACTTACCCATATTCGCCCCGCAGACCACAGCGGCAGCAGCCAGAGACCCGGCCGAAGCTCCATAGACCTTGGGCGCCGCGCGTATGACCTCGGGAGCCAGATCGAGCAGGCACTGGGTAGCCCCGAACTGGTAGACTACCATGAAGCCGGACCCGGAGAACGAGATGGAGAATGGGGGACCCCCGGACTGTACACCGCCGGCTTCAGCAGACATAGTGACAGAGCACACAAAGCACCTGTTGCTTCTTTACTTCAGTACAAATCCTCTCTCATGGGGCGTTGGAATTAATCGCGTTGCTTCTTTTACGATACACGATGTGTTCCTTTTTCAACTGATGCTTTTTAAAGTGTTAAAATAATGTTTCTTCTTCTCTTGTGAAATTATTTGTATAGTTTTTTTTTGTGTAATCTTCCCACTTTTTCATATTCATGAATTCACGAGTACAGTTCGTTTGCGCGTTTCACTGCAGCGCTGTTGTATGACAGTAACTTTATATTTCACACAGTACTTGTAGATCCCACGATTAACGCAGCATTACTTTTAATCAGCTTGTGTTCCCTTGAAGTTTGTATTGATCCATTTCGCTTTCTTCCCTGTTTCTTATTCTCTCCACATACCCGTTATTTGTGCATTACCTCTTGCTGTCTTGAATTCCAGACTGTGCAAGTCTTTAAACCTGGCACGCACCCACCCACACTACCCTTCAAAGTTCGGAGCAAGGGACGCCGGGAACTGCAGTCCTTTAACACGTGGCGATTTGTAGTTCATCCTTCTGTGCATTTTATTTATACAGACACTATCGACTAACCCATCTTCCCCCCCCCCCCCCCCCCCCCCCCCCAACAAAAAATCCTGCAGGATGCACAGGGCATATTTAAACCTCTAGTCAATATGTGGCAGTGTGGAGTAGTGGTCAGGGCTCTGGACTCTTGACCGGAGGGTCGTGGGTTCAATCCCCGGTTGGGACACTGCTGCTGTACCCTTGAGCAAGGTACTTTACCTAGATTGCTCCAGTAAAAAAAACGAACTGTATAAATGGGTAATTGTATGTAAAAATAATGTGATATCTTGTAACAATTGTAAGTCGCCCTGGATAAGGGCGTCAGCTAAGAAATAAATAATAATAATAATAATTTCAAACAAAGTCACAGTACCCACGCCGATATAAGCAGTTCTATAAATACAAAACAACTCTCAAAAAGGTTTATCAGTGGATTAGCAAGGAACTGGCGGCTCCTTAGTTCTGATTCTCCCCTTTCACAGTCATGCTCTATGTTTTTCAAAGGCCTCGTTGATGAACGTGTTTTAATCAATCTGAATGGGTAAGGTACTGTGCATGCCAGAACTAACCCGTTGATAATGCTTCCTGCACGCAAGGGATATCAAACGCACAAGCTGTACCACAGTGATGCGACTTTAACAAACAGTCCAATTCATTAGTAAGGAGCAATCATAAAAGCCTTTTTTTTTAAAGGAACGGTACATTCGTCATAACCTAGATCTCATCATAAATAAACCTGCTTGTTTTTTACAATTCCTCCAACAAACTCTCGCTTGCTAGTCAGCAGCTTCTTTAATTTGATGTACTTGAGGCGTGCAAACAAAAAACACAGAGCTCCTCACCCCAACCACCCCCCCCCCCCCCCCAAAAAAAATGGAACGCTCTTAATTTTTCAATTTTTATTGCATTTCTTTTGAAACAGAGAAGGGGAGAGGCGTTGCTAATCAAACAGCCCGAAGCCCATGTCTTCATCAGACTCCTCGGATTCCTCCTTCTTCTCTTCCTTTTTCTCTTCCGCTGCAAAGACAAAGCAGAGAGAAGCCCCAGTTAAACACGGAGACGCTGCTGCTGGGCACAGCAGTCAGCAAAGAGCACACCACTCACACGCTCCATCACAATATGAAGGCTGAACCGAGCCAAGAAGACAAACGTCTCGGGCTGACAGGTCTACCCGTCAATAACAACCACTTTGGGCGTCTGATTTCAAGCTCGGTTTTTTTTTTTTACAAAGTTGTTACTGAGCACTGATCGTGACACTGCATTGCGGGTAAGATAAGGTCATGTTCTTACCGGCAGGCGCAGCTCCAGGAGCAGAAGCAGGAGCACCTCCAGTGGTGACAGCAGCAGCTATAGCACCACCTGCTGGCACGGAGGCTAACTTTGAGAGGCCTGAAAATGAAACACTGAGTCACCAGAGATCACTTTATCATCATAATATAACAGGCAAGGTAAGACACTCACATTAACCCTGCACTTTTCTTTTCACACGTTTCTGGTACCTGGTTTAAACCATTTCTAACCCTGGTGTTCACTCAGGCTAAACCAGCCAATGTGTATCTAGAATGCCAATTAAACATTTCACCCAAAAAGACTAGCAGGTATTTAAATCAAAGCACTACTGACCGACCCGACTCGCTCCTCTCACTGTGCTGCAAAGCCTTGTGTCTAGTTTAGATGTGTCTCCATGCTGCAAAGTAAAATCTGAAGCAACCCCCGACCCCTCCCTCACCTGAATTCATGACATCATTGATGTCTTTTCCATTCAGTTCGCTGATGACCTGAAAGATGAGAACAGGAGATCAGCAGGGGACCCAACAAGCACGCAATCCATTCCTCACTAACTTGTACCCCCCCCCAAAAAAAAACACTTGTGGTAGCGACAGACATTTCAAATACCCGGCTGTACCATTGCGATCCAACAAGGCATGCCTCGCTTCATTTGGAACACAAGCACGGTGTCCCATCTCTTCATTCTATCCTGTAGACCAGCGCTTCACTGCATTATCAGGACACGGAATCCGACATTTATAAAGTCAGACTCAAACACAACCCTAATCCGAACACGACAGCCCACCTTATTAAGACACTGGTCGTCGGCCTCAATCCCAACGCTGCCAAGAATGTTCTTGATATCCTTGGAGGAGGGGCGGGTGTTGCCACCCAGCACAGCAAGCAGGTAAGCGGCCACGTAACGCATTCTACAAGGGAGGAGAACACAAAATAAATCAGGGTCCGACAATCAGGTCGCTACCCGAAAACAGTATCGGTCCTCGGTGTCTTTACTACCGTGTTCCTTCATACTAGTGCAGCCTTCTGTGCTTTATTTATTTATTGACACTCCAGTTGCTTTACATGATCTTAGTTAGTTACCGTGTATTTCTAATCTTGATTAGACGGCAAACCATTATTATTATTATTATTTATTTCTTAGCAGACGCCCTTATCCAGGGCGACTTACAATCGTAAGCAAATACATTTCAAGTGTTACAATACAAGTAATACAATAAGAGCAAGAAATACAATAACTTTTGTTCAAGCATCCCTTTGCTTGCAGTTTAGGTTATAATTAGACTGTTCGGAGGAAAGGTGTTTACAGTAATAAACTAAACTTGGGATACCAAACAAATGTCTTAGTGTTATTATAAACTTGTCGTTGTAAAAATAGAGACAAACAAGTACAGTTTCACAGTTTTTCTAAGCATTGAGAGGCTACAGACAGTAGAGGCAGACTTTATATATATTTTCCTAAATCACAGTAAAGTTAATCCGGGACGACCCCTACACATTTCCCAATTGTTTTCATAAACAGAACATTAATACGGATCTGATCGGCATTCTCCTCGGGAGATGTATAAATAACACCACGTGCTGTTTCTCACTCTCTCAGACCTGTCACGACATGTAACCAGGCAACTTTCAAAGAGGATTTCACTGCATACACAACCCCAAACCCGCCGAAACACACACATATCGACTGTCTAAGATGTTATTCACTCATTTATTTCATTAAAGGAGGACAAAAATAAAGTCTTTTCACAATTTTACCCACTTTAAGTCTGTACAGACACGAAACGCCAGATCCGCTCGAGATTTTGTTCAGGGAGAGGAGGTGGGGCGGAAATACGTCATACATTAACGCATGATTTGGTGTTAAAGGTTACACACGGAACAAAACTGCGTGTTAAACAAATTAACGCTTCGTTTTCGAAAAAAATAACCCCAGTGGAATGTATTACAGTAAACCAACAAATAATACGTGTTGTTTTTATTACTTTTAATCAAAACCAGGGCGCAGTAAAAATCCACGCATGCGCATTCAAGGTGTACGGAACGAAACGCTCATTGAAACTCCAAAGGGAGGCGCCATGTCTAGGATTTCCGTATTCCGTACGTTATACTTCCAGCACACACATAGTGTTGATCCTATAGAAAACATTTGCTTGTGTTTGGGTCATGCAAATCATTTAACGCGTTCAGATATATTTGAATTTGGATCTGGAAACGTGTGAGCGTATTTGTTATAGTCTGGCAGTTTCTATTTTTAGACAGCAGGGGGTTGTATTTTCCTTATTAAGCATGGCGACCACAAAAAAAAAAAAAAAACAGGTTTCTTCTTTATTCAGAGTCAGAACACTTATAGAGCACATCTAGAACGTATACGGTTCATTAAAAAAGTAGAAAACTATATAGATATTATTTAATGTCATTATTTTGATCAGAGGGTGCGCCACGAATATCGTGCGGGCTCTTGGATAAGGTTGTAGTCAACACTGTCCCGTGGTCCCGTGCTGTCCGAGGCACTGAAATGCGCGTCTAGTGGTGCTTAGTCTGCATTTCCATTGACACAGAGATTTAAAACGTCTCGGTTTTCTTACCTCTTAGTAACATCAGTAACACACCACCGTTTTTGAGTTCCCTTTTTTTTTTTTTTTTTTTTTTCCATTATTGGAAACATGTTGTTAAAATACAGTACAATGTCATGTCGTGTTTCAGAAATCATTTAGGACCGTCTTATTCCAATTAAGTTAAAAACTCAGGGAGTTAATCTATAGAATATGGGTCAGATTTCGATTTATTTTTTTTTATTTTTTTTAGACTTCATAAACAATGGAGAACACCGTGTATGCGCAGTTGCAAGTCTTGAGACACGAGTGTATTTTCCAATGCGGTATGCGGGCCGTGAACATGTGAGTCATATTGCATTGCTTTCATTTATTTATATGGGGGTCAAAAATCAGTCAATAAAGTATGCAAAAGCAGCAGCATTTTTAATAACGCCTGCCTGATGTACTGCTGTACCGTTCGATTCCGTTCACACACTGTAGGGTTCTGCGCACATCACTGGGGCTTCTATACACGACATGGGCTGGAACAGGGTCTTATATACGCCCCACTTAGACCACGTGACGCGGGAGTGTGATGAAGAGGCTGCTTGGAGCGGATCCACACAGGGCTGCATATATTGTTTCTAATTATTATTATAATGAGATTTAGGGTGTTTTTATGGTTTGCTTTTAATTTTTTATAATGCTTCATATTTAGAACCTCCAAATCGGGAAGCCCTCAATGGAATGTTAGCTAAGCTTCCGTTCGGAACCCTTTGATTTCACATTTGAACAATGATATACGTTGTGCATATTGTGTAGGAGACGTCACCTCTTGCAGTCTGGGCTGCTCAAACTGTGCAGAATGACGTCTCTCAAACAATATGTGACACCCTACAGACGACGTATCAACGTCTTATAAACCACACAAGTGAAGACACTACTCAGGAACTGCTTTAAAACTAAAAAATACTTTTATTTTTGTCAAACGTTCAACATTCACAGGACTTGGAGGAGACACAGCGACTGCTTGTTCCTGGCAAACGCCTTGATCAGTCGCTGCCTTCTTACGATCCAAACACGAGGAAATCCGAGGCAAAGCAGGGAACAGGCTGGAAGCAGCGTGTGTGAACGATACTGGAGCCCTGTTAGTAAATGCAGTGACGCGCGGCCGCATGAATCAGCAACCACAAGCACCCTAAATGAGAAGGCCTTTGAAGGAGTGTCCTGGAAATCCTCACAGCTCTGACAGTTCCTCGTCGTCCTCCTGTCTGAAGAGGTAGGTGAAGAACGCGCTCAGAGAGTGGTAGATCCTCCCCCAGCTGGTCACGTACCACGCCTTGTAAACCATTTCCACGGCAAGCACGAGCACAAAGAGGGCCACCAGGACAAGAAAGAGGCGGTCCACGCGGTACAGAACCCTCTCCTTCAGGGTGCGCTGTTCCCACGGCAACGCCAACCTCGCCTCTGAGTAGCAGGCGAAACGCAGGAGCACCTCTTCGTCTTCGTTAGCCCCTTCCTCTGCCTCCCGCGCTCCCTCCCTCTCTGCAGCCTCGGCACCATCACCTGCCATAGCTCGTTCTTCGTGTGCTCTTCAATTCTTAGAGACCTTGATTGTGAATGCTGTGAGAAAATTAATAAAACAGACCGGCCGGCAAGCAAGCAGGGCCAAATCTGAAGGCAACGCTGAAAGACCTGCGTTTCTTAACCTTTTTCTAAATGAAAAGCAGGCAGTTCTTCAGAAGTGATTTGTTTTTAACTGGTTCTTGCTTGATCTTCCTGTCCTTCTTCACGCTGTGATTATCAGCACACACACTTTGTTTCCAGCAGTGTGATACAGAGTTCCTGTGTCTCCGTCGCCTCCCCCAGCAGAGTGAAATAGAGTGGAGACAGAGGGACAGGCTGTGACCTGTCTCTGTGTTAATCCGATCAGTAAATACAGAGACACTCAGCAGATTAGTGTAAGGTCTTTAGAAGAGAACGAGGTGGAAGGGGTGACAGATGTAGGGCATTGAGAGAAGCAGCAGAGATACAAATCTGTAGAGACGGCACAGGGAACCGGGTAGATTATCAGAAAAATACCCCCAGTATCCAGGCACCATTTGGGGTCAACACTTATCTTTGCCCCTGAGGTCTGTTATAAGTTTTACTGCTTTTGTACCAGTATTGGAAACCATGAAAACAGAAATGTAAAAGACAAGATGTTTACCGGGTCTACCGAAAATAAAATGGGTTATTCCGCTTGTTTTTGTTGCTCTTGTCTGCTGCTGTTTCCAGTTTGAGATTGGGACTGTGAAGTGGGTTATGTGGGTTTGGATTTGGTTCGGTGAAGCAGAAGTTCTGTAAAATGGATCAGTTCTAACCATGATGTGCTCCCTCTGCTATTCAGTTGCAAAACCAACCTCAATACCATGAAGAACAAGGATACAGCACCTTCTCCACTGATAACAGCAGGCAAACAGCGTAGCCTGCCTGCGTGACTCCTGGCATTCGTACACAGCATCCACTTCCCATGATGCAATCCCACAGGAGTGTCTGGAACAGCTTGCACACTGAGGGCAGTCGTGTTACCAGTTAGTGCGCAGTGTAGACGTGTGTCACTGGAGACATGCGAGAGGATCACAGCCTCTTTGGAAAACCAGATGGTTTTAAAATAACTGTTTTACAGGATCGCTCACCTTGGAGCATGCTGGGTGGCGCACTGGGATCATTCAATATCTGCCGGTTGCTATATCTCTAGGACTTTTAAAAACATATTGAACTTATTATCTACTCAACTATCGGTGTCTCATGTGTCATTTGGGACAAGCAGAGATCCAAGAGTATGAAATCTGAGCTCCTGCCCCTCCCTTCTCGTCTGTGGCTGGGCTTCGGTCCAAGAGGATGGCTAACAAAGAGCTGCTTTATCAGAGCCGCAGTGCTGGAGGGTGTGGGCTTATCAATCTGCTGACAGAGGAAATCCCCGGGCAGTCAGGTGATGCTATTGGCTATGAGATGGATAAGGAACTGGGAGACCGCAAGGCGGAACCATGAGCTCGCTCCGCACTCACGGCATGATTTTTAGGTTTGTTTTTTCGTTCTAGTTGCAACATGTGTCCCATTTGAAAAAAAAAAGGAAGATGATAGATGTTTTCCTAACCTGTTTTCTACTCACTGTGGGAAACAAAAAGCAATCAGCTCTCATGCAAACCAAGCTGTGATGTAACCAGAGGAAAACTAGCTGCTGCAGGGTCATTCTCAATCAACACAGCAACGTGTTGAAACACACTTTATTACAACTGGCAGGCTCAGGTTACAAACAAACATATTTACAAACAGACATTCTGTGCATTTCCTGAAACAATCATCACAATAATATAATAATACAAAAAATCATCTTTCAACTCTGAAGCAAAGGAAAAAAACATTACAAACAAACACATCTGAAGCTATATACATGACAAAAGTAGTGTGCTTAACCTCTTTCCTGTGGTAGGTAGCAAGACGTTTTCCAGTGGTCCACTCTTCCACTCAGTATGACTCTGAGGTCTCATTAAGTCTCAGGTGCAGTACCATAGTGTCCACAAGGGGCAGTGTTCTACCTAACATAACAATCGCAAATCGTCGGTTTCCTTGAGGTCACAATTTCATTTCACAGGTTTCAAATTACTTTACCTGGCCTTGTTTAAACCGCCCATTTAAAAGTCAATAGAGTGCAAAACAATTACCAAGCACAGCTCCCATACCCTCTCCTCAGCAGGCTAGTTCAGCTCCAACATGGGGTTGGGGGTTGGGGGTTGGGGCTTTGGGGTTGGGGGTCGGGGGTCGTGGGTCGGGGCTTGGGGTTGTGTGCCCTGGGACAGGGTCAGGGGGAGAGCTCCAGCACCTCCTCCCTGTAATCCGGTGAGTCCCGGTCCGGAGACTCTGCCTGCTCCAGACGCTCAGCGCGGTGCTGCAGGATCTCACTGGGGGTCTTAAGAAACCTGGAGGAACACACAAGCACAGGCAGGGTTTCCACTGCGGCCCTTGACACAGCCGGACCAGCACACACACATTGCCCACGTTCGCACAGCTGAGCGTCAAGGATTTGGGGAAATGCACTTTCTCATTTTCTGTTTCAGTCATCACACCCTGGGGAAGTCCCCTGCAACACTGCCTCTACAGGATGTAGACACACACATCAATATGAAACACTGCCTAAGAAATGCTCTCCTTGACTTGGAATCTTCTAGTCTGAACTGAGAAACGTGTATTACAAGTGAATACGGCTGAGTCCTCTTAGCCAGCTCCCTGCTCAAAATGAGAGCCGTGGTTTTACCTGATTGGAATCACACTGGATACAAGATTGTCAATGATAAAGTAATAGGAGGAGCACACAGAGCCCAGTCCCATTAGCCCAGGTGCTTTACCTGAAGAGCAGTTTCTGTCCGGGCTCCTTCTTGATGATGTTGAGTTTATAGTAATGCCGAAGCGCGCGGGACATCTTCTCATAAGTCATGTTAGCCCTGTTCTGTAAGGCAAGGCAACACAATCACTGCCTGCAAGCTATCTACAATGACAATGCCATGGGAGTGGCAATGGCAGCACAAGCTGCAATGGGATGAGGCTGCCATTGGTACAGCAGCATGGGCCTTCAGTGATAGCACTGAAATTTCTACTAAGGCATCTAGTATTGGTGATGGTTAGATTCATTAATAAGTGAAGAGGATGGGGTTAACCACACAGGAAACCTCACAGACATGATGTTTATCCATGCCAGACCATGCTTGTTATATGGCACCACAGCCCAACCATGTTCAGTTCATCCAAAAGATCAAACTGTTAAAATCATAGCATTTCACAACATCACACATCTCAAGCAGTCACGCTCCTGGTCCAGCAGTGGTCCCAGTGCAGGGTGACTCTCACCTTGTGGTTCCCCCAGAGTCGGGCCAGCCCATTGGGGTCCACCACGCGGAACACCTTGGTCTCGCGGTCCTCCCAGCGGATGAAAGGTTCGTAGCGGCTGTCTGCCAGGAGCTGGTACACGTAGTCCCACAGCAGGCGACAGTCTGAGGACAGGACAGAGCGCCGGTCACAGTCCAAAACTACAGCCACTGTCCCGCTGCCTTACAGAACAGGACTAACATGACTCAGGAGAAGGTCCCTGCATCTACCTCTCCTTCGCTATCTTCTCCATTTCATCTCTCTGTTTTTCTACCGTACTCGCCGGACCACTAAATTTAAATGTCAAAAGTGACAAGGCACTGCATGTGTCTTCAATAACATGAAAATGAGCTACAGTCTAGCGTGATACGCCCTGGTGAGACGCACAGCAAAGCATTGTCAAAGCACAAGGGAAGCATGGGGAAGCAAAGGCTTGCAAGGTAATACATAAGCATGGTAGGCATTAAAAAAACTGCATGGCTAAGTGTTTAAAAACACGACGAGCTGCAGACTGACTGCGTAACATTGAGCAAGTACAGCTGGAAGAATGTCTAGCAGGCTGAGGCTTCAGTGTTTTTACTTTAATGGATGGCTGTGAGACGCACACTCACCTGCGATCTTGCCATTGGCTTGCGCGGGCTGGAGGGCGGGGAATGTGTCCCCCCGATGGGAGAGGTTGAGAGGCTCCTCCCTGCAGCGTGTCGCTGTGGGCGGGGCTTGGGGCGTCTGAGTGGCGCAGGTGATAACGAGGTGGTGGTACCTGCCTGTGGGTGAACACAGCTGAGCCTCTGACCCTGGCTGCGAGCCCATCCGTGGCATGTCTACAACACAACAGGGTTAGCAGACCAAAAGAGCTTCCAGGGTCAATGCGAACACACGATCAAAAATACTGACACCATCAAGAACACAGGCAAAGGAAACATGCTGTTTGGGACTCAAGCCTGCAGGACCCACCTGAGAGTCCGGTAAAGGCGAGCAGAGCCGAGGTCCGGTCCCGGGGGTCCAGGTAGTGGTCAGTGCTGGAGGTGGACCTTCGCATCGCGGCCAAAGCCGCGGAGCTGGTGTGAGAGCCAGCTGGGCTGCTGGACACTTTCCCGTAGGAGAGGGTAGAGGGCACTGCACCGGGGGATCCTGGAGGAGTGACAGAGTGAGAGAGAGAACGATGGGCTGGGTTTGCAGCTTTGCCTTTTTGAATTCTGGTGCAAACACTCCTTCAATGAAATATCCCAGTTAAATGAAATGTAGTTATTAAAGGAAAGCTAGCTGTGCTATTCAATCCCAGCGTGTTACCCTGCAGAAATCCAAACAGAAGGACTGGCACCCCTCAGTGTTACCAGCAATGGAAACACAATGGATTGGGCACAGAGATCCTGATGTCGTATTACATCATGGGGTCTGCTCAACCAATCAAACGGTGGAGCAAAAGAGGGGTCAAAATTCCACCCCCACTGACACTGAGCAAAATAAAAGCACAAAGATAATAAAGCTCGTCCCGGCACAGCTCTCAGATATGCCAGCCCTGGCACTGCCACACCTGCTGGCACACAGCCTGCCCGCCCGTTACTGGACAGACCTGCTTAGCACTCTCACTGCCAACTTCCTGGAGGAGCAGAGCCTGGAAATCACCTTCCAGCACAGCACAGGAGCAGGGTGTGTGTGTGTGTGTGTGTGTGTGTGTGTGTCACTGTGTGTGTGTGTCACTGTGTGTGTGTGTGTGTGTGTGTGTGTGTCACTGTGTGTCACTGTGTGTGTGCGTGTGTGTGTCACTGTGTGTGTGTGTGTCACTGTGTGTGTGTCTGTGTGTGTCTGTGTGTGTGTGTGCGTGCGTATGTATGTGTGTGCGTGTGTGTGTGTGTGTGTGTCACTGTGTGTGTGTGTGTGTCTGTGTGCGTGTGTGTGTCACTGTGTGTCACTGTGTGTGTGTCTGTGTGTGTCTGTGTGCGTGTGTGTGTCACTGTGTGTGTGTGTGTCACTGTGTGTGTGTCTGTGTGTGTCTGTGTGTGTGTGTGCGTGCGTGTGTATGTGTGTGCACGTGTGTATGTGTGTGCGTGTGTGTGTGCATGTGTGTGTTTTTTGCAATTTATCTGATGTACTTAAAAGAAATATTAGATTAGATATTTAATAAACCCCCCCTATAAAAGTTTCCCACAGTAACAGCACAGCACAGTTTAATGGTAAACTACTAGCCTGGACTGCAGTGTTTTCATTCTGTGTGTGTGTTTAAATAAATATACTGTGTTTCTGAGGGCAGATGTGAACCCCTTGTTATTCCCCTGGTTAGCAGGGATCAGTGCTGGGAGGTGTGTCTCGATCAGTCCACACAGCCCAGCCCCCCTTGTTATTCCCCTGGTTAGCAGGGATCAGTGCTGGGAGGTGTGTCTCGATCAGTCCACACAGCCCAGCCCCCTTTGTTATTCCCCTGGTTTCAGGAAGCTGGTAAGCGTTGTACCAGGAAGCTGTCTGATGTAAGACAGGGTGCTTTTGGCAAGTGTCAGGAAAAGGACTCTTAGCAACACAAAGGGGAATCCCACTTCTCTGTTCTCATTGAACAATGACAGCTTTCAAACACAAGACAAGGAAAACATATCAGATCTAAATAAATAATAATAACAATAATAAACACAAGTAAAGGCTAACACCTCAGAAACGGGTTCAGCATCATTCAGCCCACAAGTGATTAACAGCTCTGCAAGTGGATACTAAGTTTAACTGGGTCACCCTAGAGTCAGTCTTGATCCTGACAGACACCCCAAATATATGAACTATTGAAATAACATAAACACTTCTGAAAAGACTCCTAAAAGGCTGCGTTTGAGCAGTGAGGTGGTAACATTGAGATATATGAAAGTAACCAGCATTGTGAATAAGGCCCCCTGTGCCCAGCAGGCTCACCCTCCACGGCAGGCTGTGCTGGGGGCTGTGGTGTGCAGGCTGTCTGCCCAGCGGTGGGGTTCTGCACAGAGCTGCACACCAGGGCTCTCCTCTGCTGCTTCACCTGCTGCAGTAGCTCATACAGGACATCCCCTGCAACACAAAGCACAACGGGACTTTACTGTAACAAACAGATCCCCCCAGCATGGACATGCAAACACAATGGGGAGAAGTCCTCTGACCTGTATCCACAGACTGCACTGTATAGTTCATCCATAACTTCAGAAATGAGGTGAAACCTTAATCATGGTGCTAGTCTCAATGGCTCTATGCTGGGATGGTGCTCTTCTTAATGGCTCTGTGCTGGGATGGTGCTCTTCTCAATGGCTCTGTGCTGGGATGGTGCTAGTCTCTATGGCTCTGTGCTGGGATGGTGCTCTTCTCAATGGTTCTGTGCTGGGATGGTGCTCTTCTCAATGGCTCTGTGCTGGGATGGTGCTAGTCTCAATGGCTCTGTGCTGGGATGGTGCTCTTCTCAATGGATCTGTGCTGGGATGGTGCTAGTCTCAATGGCTCTGTGCTGGGATGGTGCTCTTCTCAATGGCTCTGTGCTGGGATGGTGCTCTTCTCAATGGATCTGTGCTGGGATGGTGCTAGTCTCAATGGCTCTGTGCTGGGATGGTGCTAGTCTCAATGGCTCTGTGCTGGGATGGTGCTAGTCTCAATGGCTCTGTGCTGGGATGGTGCTCTTCTCAATGGCTCTGTGCTGGGATGGTGCTAGTCTCAATGGCTCTGTGCTGGGATGGTGCTCTTCTCAATGGTTCTGTGCTGGGATGGTGCTCTTCTCAATGGCTCTGTGCTGGGATGGTGCTAGTCTCAATGGCTCTGTGCTGGGATGGTGCTAGTCTCAATGGCTCTGTGCTGGGATGGTGCTAGTCTCAATGGCTCTGTGCTGGGATGGTGCTCTTCTCAATGGATCTGTGCTGGGATGGTGCTCTTCTCAATGGTTTTGTTATACCATGTTCCTCTCCCCACTTACCTGAGCCAGGGGAGCGGAGTCGGAAGTCCTCCTTGGTGAGCAGGCACAGCGCCTTGCCGTTCATTTCGAACTTGCCCTGCTCTGTCCTCCGCAGAGAGTACTCCTTCTCAGCCCAGCGCAGCCAGTGACTCACATCGTCTTTGCCCCACAGCGAGGGGGTGATCCCTGAAACCAGGGGCTCATATCTCAGGGATCCACATTCTGAGACAGGGGGCTTTCCGTGTCTCCCCAGAAGTATTGTCTTATCATTATAGTAACAAACACTCTTATCAATGCAAATAATCCTGGAGTAAATACTAAAGAGAAACAGTAAAAACACCTGCCATGACAATGTCAATAGTGTGTACAGCCATCATGGGCAGGTAGACGATACTTTACACACACACACACACACGCACGAGACTCACTGAGCATGCCTGGCAGTTTGCACAGCTCCTCCTGGACTCGGACCGGGATGAGGGGGTTGAGCAGGACCCGGGACGGGAGCATCAGCGCAGGGGGGCTGCCTCCCCCTCCTCTCTCCCGCTGAGGGGAACCAGAGCACAGCCACTCAGTGCACTGCAGTATACACACCATGCTTACAGCAGAGCTCAGAATCAGAGCACAGCCACTCAGTGCACTGCAGCATACACACCATGCTTACAGCAGAGCTCAGAACCACAGCGCAGCCACTCAGTGCACTGCAGTATACACACCATGCTTACAGCAGAGCTCAGAACCACAGCGCAGCCACTCAGTGCATTGCAGTATACACACCATGCTTACAGCAGAGCTCAGAATCACAGCACAGCCACTCAGTGCACTGCAGTATACACACCATGCTTACAGCAGAGCTCAGAACCACAGCACAGCCACTCAGTGCACTGCAGTATACACACCATGCTTACAGCAGAGCTCAGAACCACAGCACAGCCACTCAGTGCACTGCAGTATACACACCATGCTTACAGCAGAGCTCAGGGTGGTGACTCACAGCTATAGACTGGCAGACCACACTGGAGAAAGCATTGGAGAAATATGTGCAAGTTATTGGGGCACTGTCACAAAGACGGCCAGAGTGGGTGGCGTCAGACCAGAAAGGATTTCAAACACAGACACGGTGGTTGTGATGAGCTGAGTGCAATGGTGGCACTCAGCGTTTAATAACAAAATAACAGGTTTAAATAACGGAATACAAAACAGGACACGGCACTACACGCCAAAATAAATAGACATACAAAACGGACTAACACTAAACAAACGGTGCACGGACAGACAGACAGACACGGTGAGTACAAACAAACTTATCTTTACGTTTAATGATTTTACTTATTTTAACTCTCCTCTCTCTCTCACCCGTTCTCCTCTTCCGAACACCCAACCCTTAGTGCAAGAAACGTGCATCTATATATACTGTTGTGCTGGGATTCAATTACTAATTAATTACTCACTTGAATCCCAGCACGTGAATTCATTACGTGAAACCCCGTGTTCACATATTATATTTTAAATGCACGTGCGTGATGTGCAATCCCGTGCCTAAATACAAATATACAATTTAAACACACGTGAAACACAGACCCGTTTATATCCCGTGTACCAATCTATACACCAACATTTACACACGCAACATACAACACAACACACACAAATGCACACAGGGGCGGGGCGCATTGCCACATATACCCCCCCTTGTGCGCAGCACACATGGCCTCAACGGCCACCTCCCCCCTTAAAAACCCAGCAGTCCAGAACAAAGTCTCGGGCTGGGAAGGGAGGCTTCAGTGGGCCCTTGGCTGGCAATGCTGTCAGCACCCCTGCCGGTAGTGGCACGGCTGACAGCCTGTTGGTCCCGTCCTGCAGCGAAAAAGCTGCGGGGGCAGGTGGTCCCCCGACCTCCCCCTTCTTCGTAGCCGGCAGCTCCCTCCTGTGGGGCTCCGGCCACAAGAACTCCTGCAGCGAAACTGCTGCTGGGGAAAGTGGTCTCCAGACCTCATCCCCCTTCTTCGTGGCCGGCAGCTCCCCTTTCTGGGGCTCCGGCCACCGTACTCCCTGCGGAGGTACGGGCAGCAGAGGCAGCTCCAGCTCCTCTGCTCCTGGCGGTGGTGGAGGCAGAGGCAGCTCCAGCTCCTCTGCTCCTGGAGGTGGTGGAGGCAGAGGCAGCTCCAGCTCCTCTGCTCCTGGCGGTGGTGGAGGCAGAGGCAGCTCCAGCTCCTCTGCTCCTGGAGGTGGTGGAGGCAGAGGCAGCTCCTGCTCCTCTGCTCCTGGAGGTGGTGGAGGCAGAGGCAGCTCCTGCTCCTCTGCTCCTGGAGGTGGTGGAGGCAGAGGCAGCTCCTGCTCCTCTGCTCCTGGAAGTGGTGGAGGCAGAGGCAGCTCCTGCTCCTCTGCTCCTGGAGGTGGTGGAGGCAGAGGCAGCTCCTGCTCCTCTGCTCCTGGCGGTGGTGGAGGCAGAGGCAGCTCCTGCTCCTCTGCTCCTAGTGGAGGAAGCGGTGGAGGTGGCGGAGGCAGAGGCAGCTCCTGCTCCTCTGCTCCTGGTGGTGGTGGAGGCAGAGGCAGCTCCTGCTCCTCTGCTCCTAGTGGAGGAAGCGGTGGAGGTGGCGGAGGCAGAGGCAGCTCCTCTGCTCCTGGCGGCGCTGGCTCCCTCCGCTGTGGCGGCTGGGCTGGTGCGCGCCGTGCTGCCTTCAGCAGCATGAATAGAGGCTGCTGGGGGACACCAGCCTCCTGCCCCTCTCCCCCCCAAAAATTTCCAGGGGGTTGGGCCTGTAACTCCTCCCCTTCCGGCCCTTGGGGCTGAACCAGCAGGCATTTTCCCTCTGCTGGTGGCTTGGGTCCCAGGGCTGTGGAAGCCCCGACTTGCCTCCCTTTGGGCTGTGGACGCACCGACTCCTCCCTTTTGGGCTGTGGACGCACCGACTCCTCCCTTTTGGGCTGTGGACGCACCGACTCCTCCCTTTTGGGCTGTGGACGCACCGACTCCTCCCTTTTGGGCTGTGGACGCACCGACTCCCCCCTCTTGGGCTGTGGACGTTCGGGCTCCCCCCACTCAGGCGTAGGACGTTCGGGCTCCTCCCACTCAGGCGTAGGACGTTCGGGCTCCTCCCACTCAGGCGTAGGACATTCGGGCTCCTTCCGCTTGGGCTCCTCCCATTTGGGCTGTGGATGCTCAGGCTCCTCCCATTTGGGCTGTGGAGGCAAAACCAGCAGGCATTCACCCTCTGCTGGTGGAGATGGGGACAGCAGGTACTCACCCTCTGCTGGTGGAGATGGGGACAGCAGGTACTCACCCTCGGCTGGTGGAGATGGGGACAGCAGGTACTCCTCTGCTGGTGGTCCTGCTACCTGGGCTGCTGTTCCATTTATGGTTGCCTCCAGGTAGTTGAGGACAAACTCCACACCCTCCTCCAAGGTGTTTGGGGTGTGTTCCTCCTGATAGGCCTCCCATCTCTCACTGTCCATCATCCACAGGGCCCGGACGACTATGGGCAGAGACTGGGCCTCCAGCCCAGCATTCTCTAGGAACCAGCCCCGCAGTTTGATGGCGTCTTCTGCCATTGACTTTTTTTTTTTTTGTTTTGTTTTTTTTCCCCCAAAACAATATTTGTAATCTTTTTTTTTTTTTTTTTTTTTTTTTTTTTTAATCCAGACCCCTCCTGGTCTGACGCTTGGAGGCGCGGCTATCCCACGAAGACACCACGTGTCACAAAGACGGCCAGAGTGGGTGGCGTCAGACCAGAAAGGATTTCAAACACAGACACGGTGGTTGTGATGAGCTGAGTGCAATGGTGGCACTCAGCGTTTAATAACAAAATAACAGGTTTAAATAACGGAATACAAAACAGGACACGGCACTACACGCCAAAATAAATAGACATACAAAACGGACTAACACTAAACAAACGGTGCACGGACAGACAGACAGACACGGTGAGTACAAACAAACTTATCTTTACGTTTAATGATTTTACTTATTTTAACTCTCCTCTCTCTCTCACCCGTTCTCCTCTTCCGAACACCCAACCCTTAGTGCAAGAAACGTGCATCTATATATACTGTTGTGCTGGGATTCAATTACTAATTAATTACTCACTTGAATCCCAGCACGTGAATTCATTACGTGAAACCCCGTGTTCACATATTATATTTTAAATGCACGTGCGTGATGTGCAATCCCGTGCCTAAATACAAATATACAATTTAAACACACGTGAAACACAGACCCGTTTATATCCCGTGTACCAATCTATACACCAACATTTACACACGCAACATACAACACAACACACACAAATGCACACAGGGGCGGGGCGCATTGCCACAGGCACCCCTGATCTGACCAGATTCCTCGTACCCGCTGAGCAAAAACGTTATTTTAAAATGAATCAAAGTGAAAAGAGAGTCTGGAAATTAAAACACGATGATAAGGGACTGGCACGCTGTCAAGCTGGTAAAAGGAAATGTTTTTTGGTTTTTTTAAGTCTTGCTAAGGAAGAAGTCACTTTTGTTTATTTTTAAAAACCAGAGGTGTGTCACACAATACAAATCAACTTGTTGGAAATGAGTCCCTAACACTGGTTTACTGGGCTGCTGTTTTGTGTGAGTTATCTTTCCTAGACCTTTATAGCGGTGTGCAGTTCTGAGTTCATGATGTATAAATCTGCAATATCAGAAGATCTTAATTCTATTTTTAATATAGAAATACATATCAATGCTGCATCTTATCAGTAAAGCATTTCCTGATATACGTTGTGTGCAATCTATCCAGATACTGCTGCTGTCAGGGATGTATTGTTTTAATATCAGATGTTAAAGAGTTATATTATAAAGAAGTATATAAAACAAACTCCAAGACCAACGTCACACTGAAACCAGAAGTCCGTGCTTCACTGGGAAGCGTGGCTGCTTCCTCGTGACACATTTCACAGCAGCCCCGCGGTCTCTCACTTCCCAAAACCGTTCCCTCGCTCCCTTCTGTTCATGAACTCGCTGTTTTAAAGTGTATGGCTGTATTTAAGATTCCATATAATGTACCCAAAATAAACATAATTATAATAATAATCATATGAAAGTGAAACAAACCATGCTATTATGAAACTGAAAATATTCTGGTAAACAGCACTTCAATAACATGTTTATGCTATTCGCCTCTGTACGTGTAATTCAATATAGGTACATCATGCTGGACACAATCAAACACAAGACCAAACGGATTCACCGCCGCCCCATTGCAAGTATGAATGAACGGTTCCCTCAACACGCACAGAGAGCTAACAACACTGAGTCAACGCGCACCCCTCGAGTCACCCTGCTCCCCTCAACACGCACAGAGAGCTAACAACACAGAGTCAACACGCACCCCACGAGTCACCCTGCTCCCCTTAACACGCACAGAGAGCTAACAACACAGAGTCAACACGCACCCCACGAGTCACCCTGCTCCCCTCAACACGCACAGAGAGCTAACAACACAGAGTCAACACGCACCCCACGAGTCACCCTGCTCCCCTCAACACGCACAGAGAGCTAACAACACAGAGTCAACACGCACATTAATATGTGAACTTGAAAACGAAAAAGAGAAAGGTGATCTTTTAAAAAAAATGTGTAAAGGTAAAGCAATTCAAAGTTTTTGGTTTTCTTTATGTAAATATATACAGTTTTCTGGTTTGAATTACGTTTGACTTACCTTGATCAAAGGTGGAGGCGAGACGCCTTCTGTCATGATTCCTTACTGTACCTGAAAAAAAAAAGTTATCCACCCAAATTTAGGAAAGGTTTTCCCAAACCTGCCGATTATTTTACTAATGGCAGGTAAGTTTCCAGTGAAAATCTACCTTCACCCAAATAACCCCAAAACATAAATGCATAAAGGGAGAAGGGGGCCAAGAGACGAGCGCGCTAATTACTTTATGTATGCATCTAATCTTTTCTTTTTAGGATCCTTCCGGGAAACAAAAACGAAAGAGACCGGATCTCAATATGTGGGTGTGTGAGAGAGAGAGAGAGAGAGAGAGAGAGAGAGAGAGAGAGAGAGAGAGAGAGAGAGAGAGAGAGAGAGAGAGAGAGAGAGAGAGAGAGAGAGAGAGAGAGAGAGAGAGAGAGAGAGAGAGAGAGAGAGAGAGAGAGAGAGAGAGAGAGAGAGAGAGAGAGAGAGAGAGAGAGAGAGAGATCTTGGTAATGAATATTGATTCCAGTGTACCTGAAGAGGTGGAAGCGAATCAAGCAGGCTACATCATTACCCAGTACTGTGCTCCAGGGCGTTTCACAGCCCTAACCGCGTGGTGTCCTGACCGACACACATTTAATTACGCGTTCCTTTCAAACTGTAAAACTTGGCTAACGTGTTTAACATAGGAAGTGGTTATGATCGAGCGTCTCTGTGTTTGTTTCTCTTTCAGTGCACATGTCGCTTCAGGGCACGTAGCCTATTACAGGATTCATGAAAAACGTTCTGAAATGCTGGACGTTGAAATTCATTCACTACCTCAGCTAGCTGTGTTTGGTGTTTTCATTGTGAGCACCACACAACACAACAAAATAATAATAATAATAATAATAATAATAATAATAATAATAATAATAATAATAATAATAATAATCTTTAGAGGCTTCATGAAAACGAGTTATTAAACGGTCTATATTTAAAAAATGGACATGCCATTATTAATCACTCGATGTCAGCATGATGACTTACTCCAGCGAAGGGGAAAGAGCGCAAGTGTTAAAGATCCTGTCCCTTACTGACGTTTAAAGAAGCTACTGTTATCTGTTATCTTCATAGCCAGTAAGAAATCATTCTCTATTCAAACTAGTTATTAAAAGCCCAGACTCCATGGAAGTTAATAAACACTGCGTAGCCCAAGTCGGTTTCAGTCAAAATGGGCAAGACAGTAGACTTTTTAGCGGAGGGTTGATAGTGGGCACTCGGTTGACAGGTGCTTCCGTATCCAAGCCCACACACATTCTTGATATTTCACAAAGAACGGTTTCAAACCTCTTTGAGTTAGTCTGTAGAACTGGTGTCGCAGAATATATATATATATATATATATATATATATATATATATATATATATATATATATATATATATATATATCAAAGACAACATAGAATGAAGTTCCTGGCTGCAGCCAGACTGGTGAAATTCAGCACAAGAAGGGATCAAGCTGAGGGAACACATAGACACTTTTTCAGGAACATCGACTTGAACCCTGGTTCACGGAGACCTAGTTTGAGGCATTTGCTGCATCAAACCCCAAGTCTCCTCTGGTGTGCCCCACAGTACCCTGAAACCTCGTCTCCTGAAACCAAGTTCAAAGCCACACAGTGGCTCCGTGTTCCCTGGAAATACCATGAAGCAATCCTATCTGGTTTGGGATCTCTCTGTCTATATTACATATAGATATCCTGGTTTAAACATGCAAACAGACAGGTTGAAATCCCAGTGAAAGGAGGACCATTGCCGGTGTTGCTCTAAGTAAGAAAGGAGTTTTACAAGCTTGGTTGACACTAGAAGTGCTCCCAGAACTGCCTTATCCGAGAATGTTTGGGGAGGCAGGGGGTTTGGTACAGATAGTGTAAAATGAACACAACTAAGAACGCTGTGTTAGAGAACATAACGTGCACGGAGATAAGCCACAAAGAGCCTTTTGTCTTCAAAGAGTATAAAACCTTATTAAAATGAAATCTTTCCTTCTTCAAGAACCTCTGTTGCGGCTACTGATAATAAAGACAAGACGCTTCTGCACGTTCAACCGACACCTGCAAGCACAGGTACGAAGCGCCGGCACGCTGCTGTTTAATATGCAGGGTCCAGATGGTGCATTTATACGTTACTTTGTGTATTTCGCTCTTTTAGTCTAACGTTCTGAGCGCTCTAATAGCTGAAAGCTTTGTTGATGGTCCACTTGATCTGCATAAGCTTCTTTGCCAACTTCTGCCAAACTGGCCTGCTTGTGCTACTAATCCTGCAGCAGCAGGAGGTTATAAATAACAAGTTATCACTCAGAGAAAAAAAAACAAAGGATTGGGCTCTTTTCAAAGGGTGTCTGCACAGTACTGATTAGATTTGACAAGCGGAGATATTAAATCCGTCGAATACATAGCATTTATTAGCATGAATCTTGTATTCTTGAAAATATATATATAAATATGTGTTTATGTTTTTTGTACATTTTACATTTTATGGTGCATTTTAAACGTTATTATTATTTATTTATTTTTGGTACCGTGTATTTTATTTGTATGTAGGGATGGTTACCAAAATCATAACCCAGCATTTGGGACACCCCAAGAGCACTCTAATGGGCTGGGTGACACAGAGCCTAATGAAACAGAACAACCGTTTTTTGGAGGAGAACGCAGTGAGACTGTGTGAGATACAAGCAGACAACACGGTTCTGGAGGTACTGCAGCTTTAATATGTATTAACTGAGGGCTCTATTCTCTCATCTTTACGGGTTTAACGCCCCCGAAAGCCCTTCTTCCAGCGCGTAAATAGCGCGTAAACCAAGTGAGAATAGGGCCCTTTACTGCCCGTTCTCTACTTCTTGTCTCACAAGAGTCTCTGGTAATTGGAATTAACTTTCAATCAAGTTGAGGTTAAGATATCACAACTAACACATTTAGAGAAAGCAAACCACACGAGAGAGGCGGTGTCTAATTGAAAAGACGTGCAAAGTTAAGGAATTCAGAATATGTGTTTAATCTAGAAAGCAGGCGTGTGTTTGTTTGCTGTCCATGGTATATTTTAATTTGTAATGATAAGTGTTTTTTTTTTCAATAAACACGTGGTTGCACGTTACTAGGTTCCTAAATTTGATCCCAGAGAAAAGCCTTTAGTTAGCGAGTCGTTCATTGTATTAAGAATACATGCAGGCATTATAATGTTGTCAGTTGTTCTAACATCAATGAAATGGCGCAATAAGGTGCCAGATCAGATGCAGTGGTGAGTGAGCCCGGGCCGACACTAACCCTGCCCCGTCCTGTTGAAGGTGGGTTTCGGGCCGGGGCTGGGTCTGCAGGAGGCGGTACAGTACCTGACAGACCCCAGGGGTAAGCTGCTGGGGCTCGACTACTCGGAGTACATGCACAAGGTGGCCAGAGAGAGGCTGCGGGATCACATCGCCTCGGGGAAGGTGCGGCTCTTCCAGGGCAGGGTGGAGTCCATCCCACTGCCTGCCTGCTCCGTGGACAAGGTGTACCACTGCAACTGCCACCTGTACTGGCCTGACATGAGAGCCGGGAACGCAGAGCTGCTGCGGGTCATGAGACCAGGTAAACTACCTGTGCCGTCCTACCTGTCACCTGCCCGTACAAGCGCGCATGCTCAAATATTCTGCCCAGCGGAATGAGTCACGTGGGTCCAGCATGTCTGTGGTGAAAATGTTCTTTTTTCAAATGCATGTTGTTTTTTCACCTGCCACCGAGTCCCAGTTGAGTCTGGTTTAACTTTAACTGCTGAGAATGAAGCAGCGCGTATTGAATTCTTTGTCCCAGGAGCCCTGATGGTGTCGACTCTAAACCTGGATTTCCTCCGATGGGGTCTGTCTTGGGGGTTCCTGCAGGGGGCGAATGTGGAGCCCAAGCCCTACCTGGAGGCTCTGCGGGCCGCAGGGTTCACCGATGTCCGTCTGGAGGAGAAATACGACAAGGGGAGGAAATTCGAGGCCATATTCGCCACGGCTGAGAAATAGAGAGAAATGTCTTGAAATAAAGAGATACTCTTAAAAATACATTCATCTGTAGTGGATCTGTAAGAATGAATTTACTACACTGTAAAAAAAAAAAAGTGTGTTTGTGCTTTTCAACTAGAAATAACATTACAATGCAAATCAATTTAATAAAATGCAAGCAGACCTTGTTTATAATCCAGTTTGTGTTGATTTTCTGGTCTGCTCATAACCTGTATCTGTTCCATTAATACCATTGACACATAATCCAAGGTTCCGGTCTTCTGAAGTAGAGCAATGCATTGACATGTCACAGCTGTGTGGAGTCTTACACCTCAGATAATCACGGACCAATGTAGTGATGTATTACTTTATATGAGCCAATGCAAATTAAAATAACATCGTTCCAATGCATTTAAACTGATATCTGAAGTAGAGACTCTTAAAGCCTTGGAAGCTAGTGTTTGTGTATTTAATCTTGATTAACACAGCAAAAAAAAATCCTTGTTCATGAGCCAATGCAAAATCAATTACAGATTAACTTTGGAACCCCCTATAGTATAGCAATGTAATTATGGCGTATCGTGTACCATTGGTTTTGAAATAGTCCTACAGCCCCCTCTAGTGGCAATACACGGTTTTTTTTTTTTTTACTAGGCCTGAACATGCAGTCAACCGTGCAGTGGCGTTGGATGGGCATGCACTGTGCCCAATAACAGCGCTGCTTTGAAGAGGCAAGACGGCTCTGAAATAGAACGAAGCTAGTGATCACTGAACACCTACACTCAGGAAAGTTTAGAAGGTCCGCGTTTATGGATACGCATGACTTCACTGCATGCAAGTATAAGGCTGACGTCATCTCCATATTTAGCGCCGGTCAAATTACAGTTATGAACTGGACAGGACTTTTCTGAAGTTAGGTCGCCGATTATTTCACTACAGTGATACATAATCATTCTGCTTACACATGTACGTAACCGTGATAAAATCCACTCTTTATCGAAAAGGTGCGATAATGTGCTGGCCGCTTCTCAGTAATTCATATTTTCCACTGTTAGTGTATTATCGCCCCGCAGTGCTGACAATTTGGAATTCCGATGAAATAGTTTTGATTATATTACTGGTTTAAATGTTCAAACACGGTATGCAGAGAAGCTAAGAGGTCATTCATTTTGAGTTTTTAAAGCCTTCTGAGTATGTTTTGAGTTTTATTTTGTTGAATTAATGCGACCCATGCAATGCAGTGTGTGTTTCATGACAGCTTTCCTTTCTTTATACCTTCAGTAGCCAGTAGAGGGCGCTGTTGACTGTTCCTGCTGAATGTTTTAACTGCATACCTTATTGGCATGCGCAGCTTTACCGCGGGCCCTTGTTCTGTTAAAGATGAATTGGGTCTTGGTCTCGATTTCAATTTGTAATATGTAGATATTTCACATGATACTGTTAGCGTTTTCTGTTGTTTTTCCTGATTCAGTGGTTGCCTGAAAAGTCCCTTCCACAGCCAAACATTGACCCTAGAGAGACAGTCATGGCTCTTTTAAAGACCCAGAGTTCACTTCGTGGAAGCGTGGGGCTGCTCAGCAGCAAGTTGAACAAGCGTTTCCTCCTCTACTTCTCAAACCCCTTTGACTGAGTTTGGTTCAGCAATGGGTTTGCATTGCACGTCGCTGATGAATCTGTGCAAACAGATGATAACTTGCATGAAACTTCCTCTTTGAAAATGAAAGGTGAATGGATACAGATCGCAGCCGCTATGTTTGAGTGGGATTGATGTGCGCAGGTTGAGAAGCATTGATTTCTCCGCATTGCATTGAAAACGCTTGTGCGTTTCTTTTCTAATCAATTACAGAAGGAAGGTTCGATTCCTTGTGCAAGCAAGTGGTTTTTAATAATAGATGAAGCGTCCACGCGGGTTTTGAAGGATAGAAAATTACTCTGCAGTCTTTGCGGTTTGCTGACACACGATTTTGTGTGCAATGCTAGAGCTCGGCTGCACAACATGCTGTATGAGACAAGCACGCGTTTCAAATACTTTATTTACAATTGCAAACACATGTGCATTTTATAATGAATCTTACAAAACTGCAACGAGACTCCGCCTTGGGCAGTGCTGTACGTGACAGGATGTCTTTCTGCACCTTGTTTCAGTCCCTCAATAAGACCCGGTGGTTTGTGGTTGTGTAGTTCTCTATGACGCGCTCGTCCTTATAGTTCCCTCTTACCAACACTGTTGTGGTTTCTTCAAAGTGTTTTTAAAGTACGTGATCAGACACACACATCTGCAAAACCACAACTTCTGTGAGACAACGTCCTGAAAACAAAACCGGTTCCCCTTCAAGTAAAGGAAAGGTTTCGATTGATTATTAAGAGATAGATTATTAAGAATGACCTTACACTAGACTATCTCATGTCATGCTCAACAGCAACGTTTCTTAGTATTGCAGAACACTTTGTTGCTGGAGCCCTTTATTAGGATGAATCCATTTCCGTTCTAGCATGTTGTTATTGATTGTTTGTAAGGGATCCTTAAACTAAAGTGTTACCAAATGAACTTCAGATGCATCACCTGTTTGTCCTAATCAGTCCTGGGTTGTTACAATGTAATAACCAAGAGATGGTCCCATATACATGATGTTAAATAAAATGGCTAAATGGTTTCAATCCTAAAATTCTAGGTGATGCTAAACGTTTGCCCATAGTTGTAGATAATCCAAAATATGCGAATGCTTAGAAAACACGTAGTAAATGGATCCACCAGTTCTATATTGAGCATCAATCTTAGAGTCAGGAAAAATATACCAGATTCAATTCTATAACAATAACCTTTTTTGACATCACACAGATGACGCAATTTTATTCAGCAATGTTTTTTTTTATTGAAAGACAATCATGTGTACATGTAATAGAGCTGAGGCCATATATAAATCATGCAGCATATTATAAACCCCATTATAAACAAACTAGGACTGTGCTGCAACTTTTTACAACCTAATGCAATTGTCTAAAGAGAAAGATCCCTAATTCTGTGATTGTGCTTAAAAAAGGGTTTTTTTAGCGTTAATGCTCTAAAAAGAAACTGAAGCTAGCATGGTTCTTAAAAACCTTCCTCACTAAACTGAAGCTAGAATGGTTCTTAAAAACCTTCCTCACTAAACTGAAGCTAGCATGGTTCTTAAAAAGCTTCCTCACTAAACTGAAGCTAGCCTGGTCATAAGTTTAATCACTAAACTCAAGCTTAATGATTGGTTTGGCGTTTGCAGACATTGTAGCTGCAATCTGTGCCCCTTCACCTTTCAGTTTCAAAGATGAATTCCCATGCCTGATATCCCTCTTTTCATAAGGCTGTGGCGCATGGCCAAGAGTTAGACTTTCATACAATTTGTCGTCTGTTCGCACAAATTCATCAGCGATGTGCAATGCAAACTCGTTGTTATACAGAACATAGTCAAAGGGGTTTGAGAAGTAGAGGAAGAAACGCTTGTGGTTGAACTTGTAGCTGAGGACCCCCACGCTTCCACGAAGTGAATTTTGGGTCTTCACAAAGACAGCCATGCCCGTCTCTCCAGGATGAACGGATGGTTATGGAGGACTTTTCAGGTAACCGCTGGAGCAGTAGGTTCTAAGAAACAGAAAAAGCTACCATTTAGTATCATGGAAAAAAAAGTGCATAGACACATGCCCAGTTATCCCAGGCTATGATTTTGGCACAGTGATATTGCGGGACATACCAATCCTTCCCCGGGGCCCATGACGGCTCTCAGTGGTCCTGTGTGTGTGTGCGTGCGTGCGTGCGTGCGTGTGTGTGTGTGTGTGTGTGTGTGTGTGTAGTTGAAAAGTCAAATCACACAGGCAGAAAAAAGATCAGAAAAAAATACTACAAAACAGAAAAACCTCTCGTTTTATCGAGTTTGCAGTCTGAAGTATTTTGTTTCGCAATGTTTAGTTTTAGAGAAAGTGAGTATTTATTTTCAACAGACTACTTGGGTACGCTACATTGTATGAAAACAAAAGTTTCAAGAAATGAAATGTCAGTGTTAATTAATATTTTTTGAAAATGCAAGCCCAGTTTTTTTTTTAAATTAACAATCGCTGTATGTATGTAAAGATCACAACCGTATTTACAGTAATATTGTGTTCCTTTACATGCTCGCTCAGCTACAAAATACAAATCTCATTCGCTGACCTGCACAGCTACACGTAAATGCCGTGTGCAAACACAACCAAATAATTTACAGATACTCGCAGATTTGTATTTTCGCTGCATTTTTAAAAGGAAGCGCGTAATCAAATGTATTTTTTCAATCTGTTTCACGGACGTTTGTTTAAATTCACAATTCACGATTTTCGTGACCTCCGTGACAATAGCCTCACCCACAAGCAGTTACACAAACACACAAACGCATGCATTGAATGCAGTGTTCTCATCAGCAGGCATGTGCTTACTCAGGGTGCTCCAGGATGATTTTTGCGCTTTTATTCCGGATCTCTATTCCAACACATCTGCCAGCGTCGGTTTCCTCAACAAGCTTTTCAATTGTGACGTTCATGCTGCAGAGACATACATTTATTTTAGTTATATATAGTTTGACTTTTACATTGTGGGTAAGGCAGCCTCGTATATGGTATAGGGACCCTGGTGGGGGTGTGAGGGTTAAAGCTACGGAGATTGTAAGATGCAAAAGAGCAAATTGGACTTATTAGGAGCCCGAAAGCGCTTTCCCAAAAACTACAGGCGTATCATTTGATAAAATACGCTTAGCAGAGTCTTCTATTCAAGACAGACCGACATTGTGTTCAATCGCGCTCCTTGCTTCTGCACGACCCCACGCAGAGCCAGGAAAGTGGGTTTCTTTGGGGTTTGGCCTCATCCGTGCCTCGGCTCCTGAAGAAGGTGGTCTGTAAAGATCTCCCCACCTTCATTTAAACACCGAGCATATAAAACGGAGGCTCAAAATGTATGAGTTTGAGATTCTAAAGTCATGAATTGTTGTGTTTTAAGAACGCAGGTTGTTTTACCCAGTAGTGGTAAAACTGGCCCTGGATCATTGTTACCCTCCAAATGCTAAACTGTAATCCTCTTGTGGGTGTAAGAGACCCCAGGCTTCTCCAGCACCTCCCTGTAGCGTCGTGGCGTGCGGTAAAGGCTGACCAACTCAGAAATAACAAACCCCAGACTCAGAACTTCAGTTTAAAACGCCATGGCGCACTTCTATTCACAAATAAATCAAAACACAGGAACAAATAAACAGTTTGAACGAAAACATAAACAAAACACAGCATAACACCCAAACTACGACTATCACAGTGTTCTCGTTCACTCGACACTCACTCACTCACTCGCTCACTGTGTTCATGTAATACCCTATATACAATGAAATACATGTTAATAGTACAGTCCAGGAATCTCCCCCTGTTAAGAACCTCCCCCCTGTGATTCTATGTGTTGATTTGGACCAGAGTTCTAAAACAAACTGTTGTTTTTTTTCGTTGAATACTGTAGTGTTTTATGTGATACTGTTACAGTTTTCTGAACCGAGAGCAAAATAAAATACTGACAAAAGGAAACAACAACTAAGTACAAATGAATGTCTGTAACATTCAGGCTTGGCAAACCCCCTTCACTCACCGATCCTCCTGTCTCACAAACAGCCTTGTCCTTGTCTTTGTGTAGGGTGTGGCCAGGTGTAATCGACGTCAATCATTCGCTTGCCACCTGGCCACATTCCACACATGCCCGCCACAAAACACGCATTTTACTTTTTAGAGTGCTTTTCTTTACTGCGTCTGCAGCAGGTAAGACAACTGCTACTAACAACCTAATTGCGTGTTAATTGTAACCAATTTAATTTATCTTACAAAAGCTGTGCTCCATTGACTGCTCTCGAACACAACGCTGTTTTTCGATCAGGACTGCCAGCTAGTGCCTTTGTTAAGCCTCAGAGAAGGTAAGAACCACGCTATTCGCAAGTTCTCTCTCTCCCCGGTTTACTTTTTTTTTTTTTAATTAAACAAAATGTTTTGTGGTGTGCTTTTAATAGGCGTGTTTTCTGTGTGTTTTAGGAGTGTGACCGCCACTGTTTCTTGTTTGTTTCATCATGATTTGATTAAAGCGTTTCGCTTTGTTTATTTTGGCTCTTTTTACTGTCTATGCAATTGTGACCTGTAGTTATCTGAACCGCATTTTATGTAGTACTAAACTGATTTAGTTCTTGCTTCTGTTGCCCATACTGCCGTTTTATATGTACTGCAATATTACTAACCATAGCCAACACTAATGAATTCTCCCCGGGCCTCTGCCAGCGTGATAGGGTGATTTGGAGGGGTGAGTTGTTTTGTTTGGAATTTATATATATATAATTTTTTACGTTTATTGCACAGTTATGGTTTGTTTTGTATTCACCTTATGTATTCTTTTTGTTGTAGATAATTACTTTGTTGTAATTACACGTTTTGATTTTATATATGCAATAGTAGTTTAATTATATTTCTTTTTTTTTGTTTTCCCCTCTGAGCACAAGCTGGGAGATCCAGTGGTTTAAAAATTAAGGCGTGCCTTGTGGTTATCTATTGTATTAGTAGAATCCTTAAGCATATGATTGTTAGCCATTTTCTCTACATAGTATTATTATTATTATTATTATTTATTTCTTAGCAGACGCCCTTAGTACTGCTGTCATTGTTGAACTGTTTTTGTTTTGTAATAACATTTTAAACTGCATTCTTGTCTGCTAGCTCATATGGGGGGGGGGGGGCTGTTGTAGAAACTTGGTAACATTTGCTTGTGTCTAGTCTAGGCCTTCTGTTTTCATTCTTATTTTGAGCACTTGAAGGTGCACGGACTGGGATACCTGTGTTGGTAACCCCGTGGTCCTGGTTTACTGTCGGCAGTATCGAGACCACGGACAACAGCGCCCTCTGCGGGCTAAACTAAATAAAATAAATAAGAAATAAATAAATCTGGGCACCTGTGCGGTGGTTACAAATAAAACCTCCTATGTCGGTGAATACCCCCACCCTTCCACACGAACACTGTCGTTTCTTCAAAAGTGTTTTTAAAGTATGTGATCACACACATCTGCAAAACATCTTCCAGCTGCTGCCTTTTAACATAACTGACATTCATATAAAAACCAAAAGAAACGACACATTTCCTCAACCTTTCTGAACAAAAGCAACTGCAGGGTGATGACCGGACGTGCTCTAATAGATTTGCCGAGCTGTGGCTCCTGTGCAGTTTGCTGCTTTTTTTTCCTCAAATGCTTTCAGAAATCCGGTGCAAGTGAGATTCTTATCCAAGAGCTTGAGCCGAGCACATTAAACCGCACAGCTTTTCAAATGAGTTTATTCATTTTACTTTTAACACTGAACAGGGAGTGGATGAAATGTGGAAACCCACTGCCCCTTGCACAACAGTATGTTCTTGTCCTTCTATATGTACTTGGTTTCTATTTTCTATTTCAAATTGTAACATGCAGATATTTCAAAGACAGCACTGTAGATGTAAAGGTTGCAGCTACATCCTGGTATAAAGTAACTCTTGTGTGCTGTAGTTCACTCCAATGTCATGTGACGTACCTCACAGGAAATGATTAGATACCCGGAAGAAGCCGTTCCTTTTTCTAATGTTGTACTTCTGTATATCCTGACTCCAATAGGGTACAAATCTACCAGCAGATCTTCAATACAATAAGGGCAGGCAGACGTGATGATAATGGATTGTAAACCCTGGTTAGCACTCCTTTAATGCAGAGATTGAAACTTTCACTGTGTTGAAGGGGTTTGACGCAGCCTGGCTCCTTCTGTCTTGGTGCAGGAATGCTGGCGAGGAAGCTGACCCAGCAGCTGGGGCACCCCACGCAGTCCCTGGTCGGCTGGCTGGTAAAGCAGTTCCTGGAGAGGCATAACCGCGTCCTGGAGGAGAGAGCGGTGAGGCTGTGCGAGATCCAGCCGGACAGCACGGTTCTGGAGGTGGGTTTCGGGCCGGGGCTGGGTCTGCAGGAGGCGGTACAGTACCTGACGGACCCCAGGGGGAAACTGCTGGGGCTCGACTACTCGGAGTACATGCACAAGCTGGCCAGAGAGAGGCTGCGGGATCACATCGCCTCGGGGAAGGTGCAGCTCTTCCAGGGCAGGGTGGAGTCCATCCCACTGCCTGCCTGCTCCGTGGACAAGGTGTACCACTGCAACTGCTACTACTACTGGCCTGACCTGCTAGCCGGGAGCGCAGAGCTGCACAGGGTGATGAAACCAGGTGGGATTGTGTTAAGGAGTGCACTACACTCAGGCGTCTCAATGCAATTATCAACATACCTGTTGTGCACTATCTGTTAACAACTTTAATTAGTTAACACAATAGTTCCAAAGAATGGCTCCGCCATGCACCTCTGTTCATCTTGTAGGTCTCAGATGTGCAGTTCTGAAAGAAACACCCGTTATAGCGAACAGGGATTTCCTTTCAAAACGTGATATCTGGTGCTGCACACGGTTAAAGAAAGCGGTTTGGAAGCCGTGCTTTTAGTTTCTTGCTTGTACTTCCTGGGTCATTTCACCTGGAGAGTGACACTGTCCCCATCCCTTCACTGGCGTCTTGTCAATAACCAATCAGCCTGCTCCCCCTATTGACTTGACATGCTTTCCACCAGTAACATGCTTTTACCCAGAAGACGGTGCTGAGATACAATGACCCAGGGAGTACAAGGGTGAACAGATCCTTCGTATTTCACAGCTGGAGTAAACTGAACACTGGTGAAGAGACTGGGATAAGTCAATCCCTTTGCTCCCACGGCAGAGCTGTGGGTGGGGTATTCACTCTTCACTGTACCTGTGTTTTGTTTCTCAGGAGCCCTCATGGTGACGACCCTCAAACTGGCCTCCCTCAGAAAGGCTGTGTCCCGCGGGGTCATTCAGGACAAGAAGTGGCAGCCCGAGCCCTACATGGAGGCCCTGATCTCTGCTGGGTTCACTGACGTCCGATTGGAGGAGAAGCAGCACAAGGGGCGGGACTTCCAGGCCATCTTCGCCACTGCTGCAAAATGAAGGCGGCGGGCTTGGTTGGCACAGGTGTGGGTGATAGTGTTGGGCCGCCCGGAAATGTCATTGTTTTACATTTCTTAAAGCATTAATAAACACCCCTTTAATACAAACATCCTCACTGCTGTCAAAGCCTCCTGCTCACTGTGGTTACCAGCGGTGACACTGAGATGTACCAATGCTGGCCTTGTGGGTACAAAGCGAATAAATTCAACTCGCTGATTTCATATTAGTATCCACATGCTTATGTATTTATGTACACACCTGTTTTCAAAATCTAGCATCCCTTCCCTTCACCCTACAGACAGCAGCAGCAGCTGTTTCCAGTGTTTCTCTCTCCAGTAAGTGCAGTCAGGTTGGGGTTTTACAAAAGGATCCATTCCTTGTGCATGGGGGGGGGGGGGGGCGATATTGACAGTTTAAGTGTTACCAAAAAAGAAAGATCAAAGTTCGAGACAGTGAATTCCCCTGTATACTGCTGGGTAATGGAAGCATAGAGAATAGAATACTTTTAACACATGCCTTTCACCTTTACATCCAATAGGATCATTAATCAGCACATGTATTTCAGTATAAACACGCAACGCTTCCATCATGCTATTTCTGTGTGCTCACATGCGCCACCTTGTGGTTTTAGAGTAGCAGAGTAACTACAAAAAAAAAAAAAGGTTTTATTTATAGAAAATAGTTTCCTTATTCTTCTTGCAACACATGTTTCTCTCCCCGAACTCCGTCATTTGCACAACAAAATTACAGTTAAACCTTTGACTTATGGCCTTATTACTGAAGGTAGTATTCAGTTTTAATTTTTTTAAAATCTAAATTAAATATGGAAATTAGTTCAGTCATGGTGGTATATCAGATTTTTTTGTTTTTTAAACAGTTTGGTTTACATGTTGGTCTTATTAATGAGCTAATTTAACATTAATATGGAGAGGCTGAAGCAGGTGACCTTAACAGCGAAGATGACTCTAAACATTTAAATTGGAGCAAATTGGGAGTGGAGAAAAGTGCCCTTAAAAGCGAGATGGTTGAGTTAGAGGAATCCGTATCCAGCCCTTGTGTATCATACAACCTGCCAATACAAAGTGTACAGCAACAGAACACAAGCAGCTCTTCACAGCTCTACAAACGAGTTACACATCCCTGATCTCAATCTTAATGACGGACTTGACAGCTGAAGACATTGTGGCTGTTACTTCAACCCCTCCACCTTTCACACTGGTGCTTGTTATTGAACTTTCTGAAACAATACGGAAATTGCTGTTACCAGTTTCCAAACCCATTTCATGAAATAACCGTTCATCTATGAGTTTACTCTCGTCATCAATCATCAAATTGAATTTCCTGTTGTGGACGGCAGACCAGAAAGGGTTGGAAAACATCAAGCAAAGTCTTTTCCCCTTAAACTTGTAGCTCAGAAGGCCCTCGACGCCACACAACGAGAAGGAGTACTTTGCAAAAATGCAGATTCCATTCATTCCTGGATCAATGATTAGTGCTGGGGGGCTTTGCAGGACGCCACCATGAACGTAAACCCTGAAAACAAACAGATAAATCATACTGGCTTTATTTTAAATGAGAATACCTTCTAGTCACATCTGTATATACATACACTTTGATTTTGTAACAGTGTTTAGTACAATTGTACTGCAATGGTTAGAAGTATATATACCATTATATTAGTATTTGCATGTTGCAATACAATGTTACCACACCTGTACTATTCTATCTGTGGCTCAGACCACTGAATATAAACAAACAAACACTGCCATTCAGCTGGCCACTACCCAACCTTTTCCTGGTCCCTTAAAATTTGTATGAAGGAAAATTGGCAGTACAATTGTCTGGCATACACTCCTTACCCAGGCTTGTTTAGCATGCACTGATCTCTTACCCAGGCTTGTTTAGCATGCAGTGATCTCTTACAGTGGCACTCTCCTTACTCAGGCTTGTTTAGCATGCAGTGATCTCTTACAGAGGCACTCTCCTTACTCAGGCTTGTTTAGCATGCAGTGATCTCTTACAGAGGCACTCTCCTTACTCAAGCTTGTTTAGCATGCAGTGATCTCTTACAGTGGCACTCTCCTTACTCAGGCTTGTTTAGCATGCAGTGATCTCTTACAGAGGCACTCTCCTTACTCAGGCTTGTTTAGCATGCAGTGATCTCTTACAGAGGCACTCTCCTTACTCAGGCTTGTTTAGCATGCAGTGATCTCTTACAGAGGCACTCTCCTTACTCAGGCTTGTTTAGCATGCAGTGATCTCTTACAGTGGCACTCTCCTTACTCAGGCTTGTTTAGCATGCAGTGATCTCTTACAGTGGCACTCTCCTTACTCAGGCTTGTTTAGCATGCAGTGATCTCTTACAGTGGCACTCTCCTTACTCAGGCTTGTTTAGCATGCACTGATCTCTTACCCAGGCTTGTTTAGCATGCAGTGATCTCTTACAGTGGCACTCTCCTTACTCAGGCTTGTTTAGCATGCAGTGATCTCTTTCAGTGGCACTCTCCTTACTCAGGCTTGTTTAGCATGCACTGATCTCTTACAGTGGCACTCTCCTTACTCAGGCTTGTTTAGCATGCAGTGATCTCTTTCAGTGGCACTCTCCTTACTCAGGCTTGTTTAGCATGCAGTGATCTCTTACAGTGGCACTCTTCTTACTCAGGCTTGTTTAGCATGCACTGATCTCTTACCCAGGCTTGTTTAGCATGCAGTGATCTCTTACAGTGGCACTCTCCTTACTCAGGCTTGTTTAGCATGCAGTGATCTCTTACAGTGGCACTCTCCTTACTCAGGCTTGTTTAGCATGCACTGATCTCTTACCCAGGCTTGTTTAGCATGCAGTGATCTCTTACAGTGGCACTCTCCTTACTCAGGCTTGTTTAGCATGCAGTGATCTCTTTCAGTGGCACTCTCCTTACTCAGGCTTGTTTAGCATGCAGTGATCTCTTACAGAGGCACTCTCCTTACTCAGGCTTGTTTAGCATGCAGTGATCTCTTACAGAGGCACTCTCCTTACTCAGGCTTGTTTAGCATGCAGTGATCTCTTTCAGTGGCACTCTCCTTACTCAGGCTTGTTTAGCATGCAGTGATCTCTTACAGTGGCACTCTTCTTACTCAGGCTTGTTTAGCATGCACTGATCTCTTACCCAGGCTTGTTTAGCATGCAGTGATCTCTTACAGTGGCACTCTTCTTACTCAGGCTTGTTTAGCATGCAGTGATCTCTTACAGAGGCACTCTCCTTACTCAGGCTTGTTTAGGGTGACTTTGCTGTTGTTGCGGATCTCAATGCCAACACACATCAATTTGTCAACTGAATTCACAGCTTGTTCAATTCGGGAAGCCATTCTGTATTGTAGCTTCAAAACACAGAATATTGTATTAATATAACAGACACTACAGGTACTTCAAAACAGTTTCTCAAGATAATGGAAACCAAGGGGCAAGTTGATGAAACTAGCTTCACCGAGGTAGTACTGAAAACCTCTTCTGCTTTACCTTGGTTAATGTAAGATGTAAGCTTCGGGAAAATTTGATCAAACTGCCAAAGTAATGTACATACTATAGTGAACATTTTTGTTTAACCCTTGCGCTACAGTGAACACTCTACCTGCTTGAGGTCTACCTGACATAACGTGACTTTCGGCTTGTGTACCAGGACAAATATCCACCGAAAGTATACAGTATTATACCTGTCTAGAATCTGAAGATTAAAGAGAATAACGTTTTCACTCTATGATGACATATACTTGTTTAACCCATAACCCTAACTATATGATTACCTAGTTTTAAAATGTACTCAAGTTGATTTCTTTAGAAATGTCTCCATGAGTGTAATTTAGTGATCTCCCACCTAAAACTGTAAAGTATTAGTGGTATCCACAACTCCGCCAGTTCACTAAATTACACTTGGAGACATTTCTAAAGAAAAATCTAATTTCAAGTACATTTTAAAAGGTATTTTTTACATTCAAACTAGGTAATCATAGGGTATATTTCATTATAGAGTGAAAAGGTTATTCTCTTAATAATCTTCAGATTCTCAGCTGTTTAGAAAGATATAATATGGTACACTTGTGGTGGATATTTGTCTGGGGAAAAGCCGGTGTCACAGCCTATATGCTCATCCCGGTAACTTTCTCCCAGTGAATTCTAGCCTAAGCTAACGCTCACACCGTAGTGGGACTGTGCCTATGCTAAAATTCACAGGGGTGAGTATATAAGGCTGTGACACCAGAACAGGTGGAAGTCAGGATGCTTGTCAACATTAGTAATGTATACAGGTGCAGATGAGGGCATTTTCATGTGGGATGCAGTCTGTTTTTGCTAAGATATATGTGCCCACACTATATAAAATATTTGAAATACCTTCGGAGCAATACGTTCTTCATATAGGAATGAAACCTTTATGATACACTATAGTCACACACTGGGTGATGTTATTATAATAATATAAATAAATCCGTTGCATTGATCCAAACTAAGTGTTTGTTGGAAGAGACGCTGTCTATGCAGTATAAAAATGATCCATTGTGGTGGGGCAAGACACTCGTAAAAAACAGTTTTTAGACTGTCTTTATTTAAACATGAAGACAGGCTTCAGACAGCAGTGCTGTCGGCAGTCATTTTAAGCTTCGTCTGTTCTGGGCTTTCCCCAGACCCAGCTCTTAGTTTATGACTAAGTCGAAATTTATATATTTTTTTCTCAAACGGCCCTAGGTCTCTTCGGTAATATGCCACAGCCTAAACAGTCTCTATTTGCTGTTTTGCACAAATATTTTCTAATACGTTCTACACACACACTAATATATATATATATATATATATATATATATATATATATAATTTACACACACACACACACACACAGTATAAATCTATTTCTCACCTGCTCTTGTATCGTGTCCCAGCGGCTGTGCTGCTCTCTCGTCTTCTCTTAGTCTTGACTAAACCTGAGCTTTCAGCTGCTCTCTTTATATAGTTGACATTCATACCGAAACCAAAAGAAAATTACTCAACCTTTCTGAACAAACAAAACTGCAGGGCAATGTCCAGACAATTTCTAATAGATAACAACAGATTTGCTGAGCTGTTGCTTCTGTGTACTTTGCTGCTTTTTTTTTTTCTCGAAATACTTTCAGAAATCTAGTGCCGTGTCTTTTAAAAGGGATGCGAGTTGTAACCTCGGTGGTGTGCACACAGAGGTAGCTCTGGCCAGCAGGATAAGAAACGGAGCCTTTAAGCTAAGAGAACACTTTATCTAATATTAAAAGTATACCATCAGGCAGAGGTCCTGCATTCTTTTACGTGTTGTACTCCAAATTGGATCAATCTGAATCAACGGTGCCTTCTGTTTGTGGCAGACCGACGTGTTCCATCGCGCTCCTTGCTTCTGAACGGCCCCACGCAGAGCCAGGAAAGTGGGTTTCTTTGGGGTTTGGGCTTGGCCTCACCCGTGCCTCGGCTCCTAAAGAAGGTGGTCTGTAAAGATCTCCCCACCTTCATTTAAACACAGAGTATATTAAACGGAGGCGCAGAATGTATCAGAGGTGTAGTGGCGTGCGGTCAAGGCTGACCAGCAGCAGAAATAGCTTTTTCACTGGATATTCTTTGTAAAAAAACAAAACAACTAAGCTAAGTAAATGTGATACACTTCTTACGAAAGAATAAAAAGGACGCTGCCAGTAAAGGCAAACAATATGAAATAACGTTTGATCAGGTAACAGAAAAGAGCGCTGTGTGTCCCTATCTGTACAGACTCTGCACATCACAGCCTGGTCACACTCAAACTGCTGTAATGTGTTACAGAAACCAAGACAAGACATACTCTACTCACGAATACAACAGGACAGATCACAACAAAATGCAACAAGATGACCCAGCAATCAGGAGTATGTGGTGTAACCTGCATTACATTAACAGGGTGTGATGAAAGAGTGGAGAGACACCAAATCTCATTAACATCGCAAAGAACACAACAGGTATAGAACAAGCCATTCACTTCTTGTTTCTGTTTATAATATTTCTATTTTTATTTAAGAGAATGATCATAGGCAATTCATATCATTCTGATTTACAAGATAATAAATTTGGATCCATCTGAAGTGGAAAGTTATCTACCTGGGTAACGATATGAAATCACCAGTCAGTCCCATTATTTATACAAGTGCAGGACACGCGTCTGTGTTTTCCACAATGTCTTTCTTATGAATTCGCAGGTGTCTTTTCAGAGCCCAGACTTCACTGAAGCGCTTCTTGCATTCAGGGCATTGATACGGTCTCTCTCCCGTATGAAGGCGCTGGTGTTTTTTAAGGTTTCCTGACTGACTGAAACTCCTCCCGCATTCATCACACTGGTGCGGTTTCTCTCCGGTGTGATTCTGCTGGTGGATTTTTAAGCTGTTCAAATGCCTAAAACTCTTCCCACACTGTGTGCAGAGCAGCGGCTTCACTCCTGTGTGGATTCGCTGGTGTGACTGCAGGTGGACTAACTGGTTGAAGTTCTTCCCACAGTCAGTGCAGTGAAATGGTTTCTCTCCTGTGTGAATCTGCTGGTGAATTTTAAAGCTGTACAAGTGTCTGAAACTCTTGTCGCATTCAGCACAGTGAAAGGGCTTCTCTCCAGTGTGAATTCGCTGGTGTGTTTTCAGAATATTTAAATTCCCAAAGGTCTTCCCACACTCTGTGCAGCGACACGTTTTCACTCCTGTGTGGGTTTGCTGATGCTGCTTAAAGTTTCCCAAGTCACTGAAACTCTTCCCACAAGTAGTACAGTGATAGGGCTTCTCTCCTGTGTGAATTCGCTGGTGTGTTTTCAGGGTTCCTAGCTGGCTGAAACTCTTCTCACACACAGTGCATCGATAGGGCTTCTCTCCTGTGTGAGTGCGCTGGTGATTTCTACAGGCTTGTAACTGGCTGAAACTCTTTCCACACTCGCTGCATTCATGGCAGTTGCTTGCGGTCTTGGAATCGGTTTCAGACACAGAACCTGGAAGCATTCTCTCCCTTTTTCTATTTCGATGCTTTAGACTTTTCTTCGTGGGAGAGATGGTCCGTCTCCACTGAGTGGTCTCCTCCACTGCGTCAGGGTCACATGGAGTGCTCACAGGTTCCAATTCAGGAGGCTCCTCTTTAACAATGACAAGCACCACGTCCGGGCCCTCGTCTTTAATGTCCAAGGCTTCCTGGTCACTGGGGACAGCTTCCAGATCAGGAGCCTCTTCTTTGATGTGGACACGTTCCAGGCCAGGGGGCCCCTCGTCACAGGAGACCGCTGGCAGTGTAGAGGCCTCTTCTTTAATGAGGGCAGATTCCATATCTGATTAGATGATCATGCAGCACGAGGAATCAGTTTATCTTCACCACAGCTAGGTCCCCTGGCCAGAAGAATAAAAAAGTAACGGATATTCATGAACACAACAAACATACGGGTACTTGCTCTTAAGGCTCCCAGAGTTCAATGCTGCGGCTTTCTCCAGCAGTTCGCACGTCTGTCCGCAATACCTGTTGAAAGACGTTTTGTTTTGTTATTAGTGGTTTGTAAAGCTCGATGCCTCATTTCAAACTCATCCAGCTCATATATAACACACATGTTCCTTAGAAGAATCGTCGTATTCAGAAACAAGTCATTCTAGGTACAGACTACAGTTTGATTTGTGTCTGTTTACAGTCTGCAGCGTCTCCGTTCTCTCTTATCTCTCGTTTATTTTTTAATGCAAATATTTTTAAACGTATTCAAAATAAAAAAACATTTTATATGTTCCTAAAATGTGCCCTGGTCACAACTAATTTGAATTAATTTGATAATCTGTGTGTGTGTTTGCGCGCGTTCCAATAAGGCCGCTTGCCACAGACGTAATTGCAAAAACATAAAAACGTTTTAAATGTACTCGTATTTTCAAAACCCACTCGGAATCAAATCCAATTCACTTTATAGTTGCACATAGCAACGGGCCACTTTCTCACTACGACAATAACAGACACTCAAATGAAATGCACACGAGTTCTACAGCATATCAAATCAATTTCGATTGATCTAGATTATTCTGTACAAACAGCAGGCAGCGACCAGCGCGGAAATTCAAACAGTATACATCTCAATCCGTCATTAAATTGCATTTCCCCTCGTGTGATGTCCAGCTCACTCACCAATCTAATAATGCACAAATCTGTCTCCCGTCCAAACTGAAGCGGAATTATCTTCCTCTTGAAACACGTGATACACATTCCCCTTCCTCCCCGCGGGACACCATCGAGGATTGTGGGATTTGTAGTTCTCTGACCAGCTCTGTCTAAACACGCCGCAGAAGCAGCCAGCATTCTATTCGGCGGTCTACTAAAAACCACGAAGTTTATTTTCAGAGTTACAATGATTCCAGTATTCACGAAGCTTTAATAAACTTTATGAATGTGTCTCTCTCTGCACAGTGCAGCAGGATACGGGTTGCGCATATGTATTTTTCAGTATTTAGTGAGCGCAGGTATTTCTTGGAGGTAGGGTGGCCAACTGGCCCTATAATTCCGGGACACTAAGACAGTCCGGTTTTTCAACTCGCCTCTCTAACCGCAAATGAATCGATTTTATTGAGCATGTAAAGTGAGTGTGAATTACGTGAACTGTCGCTAAAGGAATTGAATTGTTTTGCTAACGAGTTACTAAAAGCGCACACCTGTGAGGCTCGTGTCCATCAATCAGACAGGTACAGCTCGCTGATTTCCTGTGTTTGTCCGATTGGCTCTGATAAAGTAAATAGAAAGTGAACCACGCGGTGACACGAGAAAGAGCGCGGGTGAGTGTAACATTCTCTAACTCTACGGGATTGCACATGTTATAGATGTCATTTACCATATAACATTGCAAGCAATACGATTTTAATACATGTTATGAGATATATAATGTGTGTGTGTGTGACAGGATTGATGCGTACCATTTAAAGTCAACGTTATCATTTTCTGTTCTGCATATTACTTGGCTCAAAACGACACTTTAAGATCATTTTAGTTTGCTGGAACTACAAAGCGAAAATGCAATTGGGATTGTGCAATGCAGAATTATAATAATCGGTAACTCGAAAAAACTATACACACGAGCGCGTAGAATGAGCGTGCATGCAATATCCAATTAAGAGAGAGAAACCACACTCAACTATACACACGGGCGCGTAGAATGAGCGTGCATGCAATATCCAATTAATAGAGAGAAACCACACTCAACTATACACACGGGCGCGTAGAATGAGCGTGCATGCAATATCCAATTAAGAGAGAGAAACCACACTCAACTATACACACGAGCGCGTAGAATGAGCGTGCATGCAATCTCCAATTAAGAGAGAAGAGAAACCACACTCAACTATACACACGGGCGCGTAGAATGAGCGTGCATGCAATATCCAATTAAGAGAGAAGAGAAACCACACTCAACTATACACACGGGCGCGTAGAATGAGCGTGCATGCAATATCCAATTAAGAGAGAGAAACCACACTCAACTATACACACGGGCGCGTAGAATGAGCGTGCATGCAATATCCAATTAAGAGAGAGAAACCACACTCAACTCGCAGTTTATAAGCCATTGCGTTTTATCTATTGATAAATGTTACATTATTTTTACATTTTACAAAGTTATATACATCTGCAAGTTTATATATATATATATATATATATATATATATATATATATATATATATATATATATAAGCGGTGTGTAATTCAATATGTTAACGTGACATTATTCAGCAGGTTTCATTCGACTTTAAGAAGCAACATGATTTCATTCTCTATGGGTGATGAAAACCACTGGCCGTGGCAGTGGAGGGGAGGGGTTTACTGTAAACTGGTATTTTCGTGCCGGCTTTGTGGGACCTGAATGCTCACTCCCTTTCCACTAGGTGGCACTAATCAGCCACTGAAGAGGTTCATTGCGTTGGCTGGGATGGGCGGGGGAAAGGGAAGCCCGTTGTGTTATCTGTGTGGAGAGATAGTGTGTGTCCTGGATGTGCGCTCTGTCCCTGGAGGGAAGTCCATTGTGTTATCTGTGTGGACAGCTATTCCCTGCTGCCTGTCAGCCCTGCAGCTGTTTCCTGTTAGCTGGTTAAGCACACCAGACAGAGGTGTCTGAGAACTGGGAGGGTATGGCTGGCAATCCAGCTTTGAGCATTAAACTGCCTTTTTATATGAGGTGGAATAAACATGCGACAATCTGAACCTAAAACTGTGTGATCGTTTAACTAGTAAATGAACGTTTGCACAAAAGGGTTAAACGTTTGATCTTTTAAAGGTAGTGTGTGTTGTGTTTTTATTTAAAGAAGGGCTAAACAAAATAGTGTTTATATAGAAGGAGTGAATTCAAGTTTATCTTTTGTTTGATTTTAGAAACTGTTGTGTTGGAACAGGATAGGTAATTTATTTATTTATGGAATCTACTCCACATTCCATTCCAATGACAGAACACCTGGGCACATCACACTGTTCCAGAATGCACTTGGTTGTTGTATAACCAGAATACTCCATGATTGTTCCTCTGTGGAGTAACTACAGTACTGCATTCACTGAATAAATACCTCCCCACATTTGTTCTTTGTAGGCAGAGAAAGAAAAAAAGAACTTCCAATACATTAGACGTTATTTTCAATACTGTTTATTTGAATACATTGGTGGACACACCTTCAATTTCACCAGCAAGACATTTCACCCACGCTCCATCCACTCATACAGCTTCCTGGAGTGCAGTGAAGGGATTGTCCAGGGTCTCCTCATCACTGACACGGTGTACAGGCTGCTCATGCTTCTGGGAGGTCTCAGTCATTAAATAGAGTTAACACATGCCAGGCTCCACACTGATGCAAATGAATGAGCACTTTTAAAATGGAAAGCAGCAGAGGGTTAGCAGAGAGAGTTTTGTACCAAGCGAGCAGGTAGAACCAGAGCCCTGAACGAGGATCAATATGAGAGCATCTCCTGTATATTCCAGTGTACACACAAGCTGAGACCCTGCAAGCAGCCCTCAAATGGGACTAGCTGCTCTGTGCATTCACCGCTCGTTCACATTTCATCTTTTAGGTTGGTTTACCTCGCTCTGGTAAAAGGTATGTGCTTTTAAAACTCTTGTTTGGTTTTTTTTTGCATTCATAGTGAAGTCATTTTACATTCAAAATGGGTTATTTTCCAATAAGCATTTGTTTATTGAAAATGGTTTACATTCAAAAGCTGAAATGTGTTTGCGTATTATAAATGGATTCATTTAACATTCGTTCAAGTTATAATTTGCGTATTTCACTTCAAATGATTCTTTTTTTTAAAATCCAGTTTGAATACAAAAAAAGGAATCTGAAATGAATTCCTTTTGAATCTAAATAATGCTGACTCAATTGATACTGCCTGATGATGATGATGGAGGGTCTCTCTAGTGGAATGTAACGCTGCGCTGGTGGGAATGGGTGCTGGAACGGGAAGCGGTTTGGAGCAGAGGGATCCAGGTTTTCCCGGTGTTCCGTGGATCTGGGCACCTCTTACTGGGCATGGGCTAGCGCTCCGGCTCCCTGCCCGAAACCGAAGCCTTTAGGGCCAAAGTTTTTGGCGTAACATGCTGTGGAGAAACGATATAGTTTGCTTATCAAATTGAAATGGAATTACTGAATTATACATAATGCTGAGATCAAATTGTAAGAAACTGGGAGGCTGCCTTTGATCAACTTATACTGTGGATAAGCCACAGTAGAGCATTTTACAGCACAGTGGATTCCTCCTGGATTTCATTAAGCACTCATTTTAAGGGGTAATCCAGGGATAACTCTGGGTAAGTGGTGTTGATGCAACCCAGAATGTGTCTTTCTGCACCCACCTTTACAGTAGATTTCTCCATCCTTATCCGCCAAGGTGGTCGACTCCAGACCCTTACCACATTTGGCACAGCGGAAACAGCTCTTGTGCCAAGCCTGGTGCAGAGAGAAAAGGAAAGCAGTCAAGCATTGCATGCCAGTTAAACACCACTGCCTAATCCCGGGGAGCTGGGGCTGCAGAAAGTAGTGCAGACAGAGCTAAGGAGCTACTCGGTAAGACGCAGTGAAGAATACAGACCAGGTGAAACCGCTTACCTGCCCGCCACCCACCACCTTCTCTGCAGCGTAGACAGCCTTGCTGCAGCGGGGGCACACCTCCGACCCCTCGATCTTCTGGGCGAATTTGGAGGGGTTGGGGTTGGCGGTGGGACGGTGTGCTCCCTGCCTGTTGAAACACAAGAATAAGGGATTCCTCAGTTCAGTCAGGGGAGTGGTGGATGTAATGTAGACTAGCCGCCCGGGTCGTGAGCTTTAGGCTCTTTTGTGGACCTCCCACTTACTCTTCAGGCTTGATCACGAGTCCCTCGCCCTTGTCCATGCTCAGAGTCCCCGCTCCCTGGCCGTAGCCGTACCCTTTTGGCCCGTGCTTCTTCCCGTAGCAGGCCTTGCAGAAGATTTCATCTCCGTGAACCGCCACAGTGGTGCTGTCCAGGTTCTTCTTGCACACCGCTGGAACACAGCAGAGAGAGCCGCACCCATTACTGCAGTGCTTCTGAAGATGGGAGTCTGCTGCCTTACAATGAGCCCTGTAAACAGCAGCATCAAATGATTTCACTTGTGCTTCGTTTTCTAAACTATGACAGAGCTGTTTGAATATCGTTCCATCCTACTGTCAAACTAGCTGCAACATGTGTTGTGCTTGTCTGTCTCTGTCTGAGGAGGGTTTGCTCTGAAGAATCCGGTCCAGGAATCCAAGCCCTACATTAACATTCACCTTTTAAACATTCCAGGCTTGCCTTAAAGGGAAGAAAGCCTGAGCGAGCTTTTACCAAATAAGGACACCTTCATTTGTAACACTAATGAAAAACTCCTGATGGTATTTTTACCCTGTGTGTGTGTGTGTTTTTTATTCTGCTAAATACCTACAATAGTTTCTCTGAAATCTGAGCTCTATGTGCCAATCTATTTACAGCATTCCTTTACTAATGGGCAGTGGTCGGGTTTGCCCTATAAGGCTCATCTTTTTGTTTTCCTCTTTGTTTACATTCGTAAAAGATGAAATGGCTGCTCTGTAGACATTTTAAATTCCAGAGAGGAGAGGTTGGGGCTTTGTGTAAACAACCGAGAGTGTGGAGCTGCATACCCGAGTCTAAACAAAGGGCTGGGAGCTCTCCTAGTCTGTTATACTTGCTGGAGAATGTCAGGAAACGAGGAAACAGGCCTGGTTGTCTAAACCGTGTTTCTGCACAGCTGGAGTGTTTTCCTGGTTTACCTCCAGTCTGCATGCCCAGGTCAATAGTCCATGGCATTTTAAATGGAGTATGGCTGTGCTAGAGATGTCTGAAAAGCTAAGAGAAGGACAGTGCAATACAAATAATTCAAGGACAGCTTGGTACTGTTTCTGCTTTCCAGGAATGCAAAGGTTTACACAGTCATTACCCAAGCATGAAGGCATTCGTTGTAACCATGGAAACCCCCATGCTGAGACCTGGGCTGCTTGAACAGTCCTTGTTTGAAACGGAAATGTGTTATTGTGCTCTTTCTTATGTCTGGACCGTTTCCCACATGAAAAATACTAATATTTAAAATACACTTGAAAAACACCAACACTTCCATTTGTATTTCGAGATTCGACTAATCACGCTTTTTTAATGATGGCACCGCTATCCTAACGCTGCACAGAATGGCCTACAAACATGTAATCATTGTTTTGTTATCTGGTACTTTTGAAACGGTATTGTGGTAAAATGGGTAACTTGCTGTGTATTTACGTAGCAGCTGCATATGCTGGTGTATCTACACATAATCAGAATGTTAGTGTGCATAGTTACAATATACTTGACATGTACATCTTTTTGCACGCTCTGTGCAAGTCCACAAAAGGGTTCGTTTTAGAGTGAGGGGTAGGGTTATATCCTGCAAACATAATTCCACAGGGATTTGTCTCGTTACGTTACATTGTAACTGTGCATGATAACATTGTAATGATGTGTAAGTACACATGTATTTCTGAAGTATCTCCTATGTAAATACACAGTAGTTGGAGACACTTGATGTAAAATGCCCCCGAAGCCTCCAGTGGGCAGCAGTGCTGTCGGATCCAGCCTGGACTTACAGCACAGAAAGCAGGACTTGTGGAAGCTCTTTCCATCGCACTGCATCTCCTCTGCGAAGTACACCGTCTTCTGGCAGGCGCCACACTTGTTCCCTCCGCCAAAAGGCATCCTGCCGAGAGAGAGAGGAGACAAACGACTCCAGCTAATTAACAAGCGGGAGGCTCATTTCCCTTGAGCCGAGGGAACACAAAGTCACGGTGTGGCTTGGAACGTGCTTTCAGGACACTCAAAGGCACACCAGAGGAGACAGGGTTTAAAACAGCAACCGCAAACGAGGTCTCCTGGAGCCAGGTTTCAAGCTCCTGTTCCTGATAAAGAGGCTTCGTGTTCCCTCCGCTTTAGAGACGGTTCCCGTGGAGTTTCCCTTGCTTGTGGGATTACATTTCCAGTGTTTCTGGAAGTATTTCCACAACTCGTTATGCAGGAACACTAATACAGGATTGAAAATGTAAACCCGTCACAGTGTGCTTTAATGGCAGGATCAGGAGCCAAACATCTACTCCAACCCAATGGAACAAGTGACTGCCGGACGGGTGTTACTGGGGTTTGGCAAACAGGAGAGACTGGAATCTCGCAAGAAATCGAGCCCAGTTTTACTGTGTTTCATCAAAGAACGCAGTCCAGTCCCCCCCACCCCCCCACCCCCCCCCCCCTGCCACAGTACAGGTGCCACCCTTCCACAGAGAAATAGAACGCTGCTGCCAGGCAGTGCGGAGCAATTCTGCCTTCGGAATCGTTTCATCCGGGAGTTTTTCCTGTGATCCGTTTTGTTCCAATGCCTTGTTTGTTTAAACCCTTCCCTATCCTGCGTCCCCCTCAGTGCTGAAAATCAGACTCTAACGGGATCTCTTTCCAGGGAGAGTTGTTCTGAACTTGGATGCCTTATTTGGTGGAGAGTAGCTGCTTGTAAATACACTGACATGGAAGCATTGGGCACGACATGCAGATCGTTTGTGTTTTAGTGCTTGTCTAAACGAGCTCTGCACTTTCTCCACATTTCTAAGTGCTTTCATTTTTTTTTTCCACCTGCATCTGTCAGTAATATTGGCCCGGTCTTCATTTTAACTTCATCCCTCTTTTTGTGAGTTTTGAAAACACTGCTGAAGCCTCTCTGCTTGTCTCCTTGTTTGAGCCTGAAAGTTACGCAAGGCTGTTTGCACTTCCTTACTTCACACATCACTCTTCCACATGATTCCACAAAATAGATCTTCAAAGCATGATTAATGCTCATTATTTAAGTAGCGTTTTTAATAGGGTAGCGCAGACTCAAATCTGTTGGCTGTGGCTCAGAACACTGTATTGAGATTAGCTTTGAAACATAAATCCATTCGTTTCAAGAACAGGCTGTACTGTTCGCTGTCAGTGTGGACCTGAGAGAAAAAGCTCTTTAGACAATTAAGACGTTTTGTTCCTGCCTAATTTCAAGAGCCTAACAGAAATCCAGCATTTTATTATCACTCCTTGGAGACCAAATGAAAACACAAGAAAACTATTTTATGGGAGGAGGGTTTTTGGCAGCTGTTCGTATAATGCATTTCATAACGCTTTTCCCTTTTACTAAGCTTGTGAAATGGATTATATCATCTGTAATTTCCAGGCTTATCAAATCAAGCCCTTCGTTCCGTAGCAGATTTATCGCCTGATTTCTAAGGGTCTCATAAGTTCAATAGTTAGCAAACGATTGATCAGCAAAACCATTTTTCCGCTCCAAGTAGTCAAAACTTAGTCAGTAAACCCAATAAAAAATAATTCATTATGGAAATTCTGCCAAAGAATAATATGTACCGTATTAAAACAGCTGTAAGACATCCATTGTATTGGAACCAGCTGTGGAACTTCACAGTTATTAATTAGATAGTCATCGCTGGGTCAATAAATCTGTGTGACAAATACTACACTTCTGCCAACATCCGTCATATCCCCTACGAAGTGTCATCGCCTCAGTGGTACATACTGTATACATTATTAAACAGGATCACATCCATACTTGTGCTTTTTCATGCAAAAAAAATAAGACATCAGATATAAGATTTCCACTTCAAATAAACCTTTTAGATCTGGTACCAAGATAAACATGCAAACTACTGGGCACCTTTTTGCAGTGCAAAAAAAAGTTTGGATTTCAAATGTAACCTTACCATCAATGTAGCCATTGTGTTAACGAGCCTGTATTAATATACAGTGACTTACAGAATGCAAAATGAAAAAATAAAAAGGCATGCCGAACCGTCTTTAAGTGTAGAGCAGTGCTCCTCTTCAGCAGCTAGGTTTCATATTGCACAGCACGGTCTGTGCTGCTCCCAGAGCTGCTCTTGCAATGCGCTCCCCAGTGCATGTTAACAATGCTCTCCTGCCTTACCTGTCGCTGATAACGATGGCTGTCGAGATGGGAGCCTCGGGACTCTCTGGCTGCTGCTGCTGCTGCTTGTATCTCCAGCTGCTCTGCTGTTACAAGGAGTGGCTGCAGTTCAGCACTTCCCTGTTTAATAAAGCCCAGCGGGGGCGCTGCCTGCACGCCACACTGAGGCAAGAGGCGGGGTCACAGGGAGGGGGGGGGGGGGGGGGGTGTAGGGGCTCCTGCAAAACGCACAGGGAATTCGTGCCACCTTCAAAGTTATCTTGGAATACTGCAAATAAAACAGTGTTCTGAAGACATTGAGAGACTTATTTTGTCAAATAACTTTTTTTTCAGTTTCTTTGGTATTATGAGATACGTACTAAACTTGCCCACTTTTACCACATCGCCAGGTTTCCTTTTCTTTGCCGTGTGCCTGTTCTTTAATCGAGGGCCTCTTGTCAGGGTTAAGAATGTTTTTCACTTGTGCAGTCGCCCCCCATGTGAACAAAACTACAGCTAGGATGTGTTTGTGAATTCTAATGAGCTGGACAGGACCTGCCTCAATGCTGCACGGGCCTTGGTGCTGTCCTTACAAAGATAACACGAAATTCTCCTGTCGGGACACTGCACTTTCATTGGCTATCATATTATTGTTAATAAAACAATGAATAATCCTCTCCCTACACCGTAACCCTAACCTCAAGGTCAGTATCCTGTACTGCAGTCATTGCACATCTAAAGTAGTTCATGTTTGGCAGTGAATAAGCGTTTTTGTGACCGGAGGTGCTGACTTCCTCATCTGTCCTCACAGGAACATTTCGTGGTAACTTTTGTAAGCACTGCGGTCTTGCTGCTGTCTGCTTCCAGGTGCAACATTCTTGAATGTTCCCAAAAGAGTACCGGTACAAACCAGCGCTGCTCCAATACCATTGTGACCTCATCATAAGAGAAGGTTACCGCTCTGGTCCCAGTGTAGGAATGGATCCTGTTGCAGTCGTTACTAGCTGGCATTGAGAACCATTTGGTAAAGGACAGGAGCAGATCACACGCTGCATGAAGATCTATGGTGTCGCTGTATAGACTGGAGATTGCCAGCCCCATTGCACTCTGTTAATAGAGAACTGCAGAATAGATTGCTGTTGTTATAGAGGATGCTTAATGGAGATGCTGTGTAGAGAATCGTGTCCTTTAACTGGGAGCTGGATTTATGGTTTTTTCTTAAGACCCCTCATTTGTAGAGCTGGATTGATGGGGCTCGCTTCACCGTCCTGACATATTCAAAGTGTCTAGCTTGGTAATGAGTCGCAGTGTGGGGCAGTCAGTCGCTTGCTCCGGCACAACAGGGTATTTGTTCCAAGTGTAATGCTTTGTTTCTGATTTGCAAAGCATTGCCAATCTAATCAGACCTGATGAAAGCAGTGTGAAGCATAGTAAACAATGCATACATGCTTTGCTATGTGAATGACAGTGTAGACACACAGGAGGTTATCATGTACATATTCAGCCATCTCACAAGTCTTTTGTATCGGGTGTCAGATAGTTTTAATAATTCTCGTTTAACTGTAAAGAATTTCTCTTCGTATTGGGGATGTTCCTTTCTCATTGGGATATGCCCACTGTAGGCTTTGTGGTTTCACTCAGTGATGCAGGCTTTAAAACCGACGCTCAGGATTTGAGAAGGGAGGGGCATGTTTGCAAACACTTCTCCTTGTTTGGTTAAAAAACTTCTGCCTCCCAGTTTCAGGGAAGCTGCTGAAGATTCCTGAAAGGGATAAATGACGACAAGATCTTCCTCAAAGAGCAATCGCACATCAAACCCAACAGCAACTCAGCCTTGCCAAGTGCTGTGCCATTAGAGGTTCAGCTATGCGGTAGCTTTTCACATTTTAAACCTCAAAGCTAATTCTTCATGTCACCAGTGCCATTCCAGGGAAATGTCCAATCCGCCAGCAATTCAAAAAAGGACATGAGCTGGGATAGGAAAGCCAATCATTCTGGTAGAGCACAGCTCCACGCTTGAGAACGGGAAAGGTCAGACACATCTCCATGCTGATGAAGTGCACTCCTGCTCGTTAGACAATCTGCATTAGGCACCGAGCGTGTTTTAATACAGCAATAAACATCAGGGAATGGTGTCTAACTGGGTGTCTGCACAACCTCGTTCTGTTGATTTATTTATTGATGAGGTTGTTTTTCAAACAAACCCATTACCTCCTTCACAGCCTGGTGTTTTATGGGCAGCAGTGTGGAGTAGTGGTTAGGGCTCTGGACTCTTGACCGGAGGGTTGTGGGTTCAATCCCCAGTGGGGGACACTGCTGCTGTACCCTTGAGCAAGGTACTTTACCTAGATTGCTCCAGTTAAAACCCAACTGTATAAATGGGTAATTGTATGTAAAAATAATGTGATTTCTGTATAATGTGAAATAATGTATAATGTGATATCTTGTTACAATTGTAAGTCGCCCTGGATAAGGGCGTCTGCTAAGAAATAAATAATAATAATAATAATACAGTCTTTCTGCTGCCTGAGCCATGACCTCTTCTCTCCAGCAGGGGTCAGCAGTGTCTAGAACATTCCCACCTCATTCCTTGTGTTTGTGGTCAAACTGGTTCCCTGAACTCTGAATCCCCTTTCTCAGATTCTTTGGTAGCGATGATATTCAGAGCCCAGCAAGCACAATGCAGCAGAGCTCAGTGTGGGTCGTTCTCTGTTAGGAGCCGGTGATTATGACTTCACTTCCTTACATGGCTCTCGCTCCTATGAGTAGGAGGTGTGCGGGCAGCAGTGAGGGATTGCTCACATTCTGCAGGGAGGAGCTGTCAGGGGTGACAGTGTTCAAAGACCTTCTCAGCAAAGAAGCACTGGAATTCTGTACCATCCTGGGATCGAAAGGAGCCCGCCTCCTTTTATAAAACTAGCATTGAACTAGGCTGCATTCATGAAACTGTTACTTCACAAGTTGTTTCTGGGTAGTTTTATACTCCTCATACTGTTATAGCTGTTCAGTTTTTAAAGCAAACCTCCATTGTGGTGATAGTTCAATCTGATGGATATCTCTGTGCTTCCACCTAGCCTGTACATCATACATAGTAGACCCCAACATTGGTGTGATACAGCCATCAGCACGCTGTTGTATTAGAATGGGTGTCTGACATTAAAATGAGCTATACGGTTTAATGTGTCTTATTTAGCTGTACTGTATATTGCAAAATATGACACGCCTATATAAAGATATGTCCAACACTGCCCCCATGTGGCAATCTTATAACCAAGTTTTTAGCTGCAATATTAAACCCACCTCTTAGCTCCAGCTTCCTATTGAAACCCTACACAGGACTTTCTTAATCAACTAGAATTCGTTTGTTCGTCTTTTTGCGATGATGTCATTGTGCAACGTGCTTACCGTAGTTACGGGATTAAGATATGCGCGGTGCTGCAATTAGTGACACTTAAATTATTACAGTCAGGGGTTGAAAAAACCGTTTCAGTCACAATAGGCAAGACAGCATGCAGTATCGGACACCCTGTCCACTCGGCCTAAATAATGCATTGAAACCACTTCTGCGGAGTTCTCTGCACTGTCCCACCTCAGCCTCTAGCTCCTCTGTAGAAATCTAGAGATCACCGAGATCTCCAGGGCTATTTAAACACCTTGCAGGCTTGTCATGTCAGCCCACAGCGGCCCTGGCTTCACATACGCCCCCTTTATTTATTGACGCAGGTGTTTTTTCATGTGAAGCAATTCATTTGCATTGCTTTTGAAATCGCCTTTTAGTTGTTTTGCTTGACTGCTGAATGAACAGCCCTCGGTCTGGCCCGACGCTCCTCCCGTTTGCCGATCAAAGGCGGTCGTCGGTTAAACGCTGCTGTTGAAATGAACACGAGTGCTTTGCTGTCACTGCCAATGCAAATCAGAAGCGAGACTGAATAAAGTCTAATTTGAGGAGGGATTGTGTGCAGCTGCGTCCTTCATTGAAAGAACTGGTGAAAAGAGAAAGGTATTTAAAGAAGGAGTCTAATTTACATTTAAACATGTGGCCTGATGATGATTATTATTATTATACACGGTGAACGATCATTTTCCTGTAAAGTTCTGTGTTTTACAGTCATTATACAGAGCGGTGAAGGATGCAGGAACACAGCGTCTATCTCGTGTTAAACCGGATTCAGCTGAAAGGGTGTTTGAATCGTGTTTTGAAGTTTCTTTGAAAGCCCTTTACAGAGACGCACTGAACTCTCATTTGCGTGCGTGTGATTCTCAGCCCCGTCTGAAGTTAAGCGCGTGGTCAACGCCCTTTATAAACACGGCCGTACATTTTTAAATATCTAACCCCCCTGCACAGATACACTTTTTTTTAGAGGCTCCTAGAACAGCATTTGTAGTTGCAAATACAAACCGGCAATTACTGTGTGCTAGACAAAACAACTGTAGGGGACTCTCTTGTAAAGGCACGTACAATTTGGGAACTGCCGGTCTCTGAGGACCCCTCTTGAAATAAGAGGTTTGTGGGTTAATAGGTTTTGAATAATCCGATGAATTCATTCGATACCGTGAAGAGGACAGTTGATAGAGTTTCTGCTGCGACGCTGTGATTAATGAGAGCTCCATTTATCACCCGGGCAGCTGCGTCCCTCCGTATTGTTCCCTGCACCGCTGAGCGCAGAGGGTGCGTGTGCGCGCGCGTGCCAGGGCGCTGTTTAATTTGGGTACAGCCATGTTAAACCCCATGTTTATGCGTGTGGGTGCAGTAGTGCTGTTTTAAATGCACCATGATCTCAATCTTATAATCCCTAGCTTTCAAGCAGTCTACCAGGCATATCCAGAAGTTATTAAAAGTCCCACTTTTGTGATTTTGATAATAGGATCTTGCTTGGCTTTTCCATGTCGTTTTGAACTCCTTAAAATACTTTAATTGTCAAAATCCAGTCCGTTTTCTAATCTAGCACATGCAGGAGTGTGTCTAGTCTAATGAACAGCATCAACTCCTTATGCACTTGGGGTGTGACTCTGTGCATGCAGCATTGGAGCAAGAATCCATTCCAACACTCAATTAAATGTAAAAAGCTTGCAAGCACGGGTGGAAATGAATGCCGCCTCTGTGCTGCTGGTGAACCCCGTCTCTAGCACGCCAGAGGATGAGCACATATGGCTGAATGTACAGCAGCGGACGAATGAAAGGCAGACCTAAGGGATAAGCTGGCACAAGCCTCTCATTGTAACAGCGGCTGCCTGGCATTCCTCATTATACTGCACAAGAAAGGAGAGGAGTGCGCCTGGGGCACACAGAGAGCCAGAGCGACGCCTTGCACACTCGCCTGACACACACAGACAGCACACCGCTACCCAAAGAGAGTTCCCTGGAGCGAACGCCCTCGACACGGCTGCAGCGCTCCCGAGCCTCGCTGCTCTCTGCATTGATTTCTCTGGTTTCTGCGCTAATGATAACCGCTTACTGGATTGCACTGAATCCTAGCCTTGATGCTGTGGAAGCTGGAGTCTGACAGGATGAGGAGGAGGAGCCCCGCATGCAAGCTCACAGTAAGCGTTTCACTTCACTTTTGATTTTCTTTGTTCCGTCTCTGTGACTGGATTAGAATTCTCAGTTCCTGATCTTCACGATTGGAACCCACATAGAGAATCAATGTGTCTGAAAAACCTAGACACCCACTCCAGTACTAATAATAAAACTGCAGTTTTTGAACTTCTCTGAAGTTTATTGCAGCAGTATTGTAAAATACCCATGACGATACTGCTTCAGTGAGCGAGTTTCTCCTTTTTTAAAAAAGCGAGCATAAAACAATGATGTATTCTTCTCCTCTAAAACGCCATTCGCATTCCTAATTGCTATATCATGTACTGCACATACGCGTCTCTCGAGCTACAGTGTAATTCAATGAGTGGACGCATGATCGTTCTATTGGAAACGCACGTGTCTAAATAGTTACAGAACTGCCATCGTTTTTCATTGTGTCGCTCAGCCTGCTGTTGCATTGTGATAGGACTCGGTACAGTGACCAGGGCAGGGTCCTGTGATGGGACTCGGTACACTGACCAGGGCAGGGTCCTGTGATGGGACTCGGTACAGTGACCAGGGCAGGGTCCTGTGATAGGACTCGGTACAGTGACCAGGGCAGGGTCCTGTGATGGGACTCGGTACAGTGACCAGGGCAGGGTCCTGTGATGGGACTCGGTACAGTGACCGGGGCAGGATCCTGTGATGGGACTCGGTACAGTGACCAGGCCAGGGTCCTGTGATGGGACTCGGTACAGTGACCAGGATCCAGCTCGAGGGGTGAATGCGGTGCTATGTTAGAGAGCTGCAATGCTATTTTGAAATCCAGAGCAGATTTACAGCAGCACTAATAGAAGCCGATCAATAAGGGATTGTCTGTGGAGTCGTAACCCGTTTTATTTGTGCTGCAGTTCATCACTGTATCTGCAGAGGGATACACAAACCCTTATATTAATTATCCACGAGCAGTTAAGTTTTTAGTAACTGATCTAGTGGCTTTGCAGCAGGGGGTTACCATGCCGCTGGCAATAGAAGATACATTATTATCTGCAGTGTAACAATCCTGTATATTACAGCAATAGCAACACATTGGAGTGAACTAATACTGTCATAGCACCCTGGGACTGCAGTGGCTTGTGTATTGGTTCATTTCACAGTGGTGCAGTCAGTATGTTAAAATAGGAAGAGGTTACTGCTGTTCTATCATTCTATCAACGGCTTACATTATTGTAGCTGTCCTTTTGCACAGGAGCACTTGAGCTCCCATTGGTTAGGACCTGCACACAGTAAGACAGTCTTGAGGAGTTAATTCAGAGTTTTTACCGGAGTGGAGACAATCTGGTCATGCAAGTTAAACTGATGTTCTGGTGATATTGAAACAGAGAACTGTGGCACAGTAAAGAGGAACTCGGGTAATGAGATTTCCTATTTGTGCTGCTCTGAATCTGCAGGGCAGAAGGGTTTTTTTATTCAGAATATCACTGAGCGAGTTCATCTGTTATTAGAGACAGTGTTGCACTGGTTGGTTTGCTGTGTCTGATTGATTGATTTGCTACACCCTCCTCAAAGGATTGCTCGTGTGGTTTTCTGAAGCACTGAAGATTTGAACTGGGGGTGCTGGCATACTCTCTTTTTTTCTGTATGCAGTCCAGGAGATTTCTTACTTTGGAGTGGATGCAAAACTTGCAATAAAGTAAGTCAGTGAATTTTACAATCCCAGCTTGCTGTGCAGACTCGAGGGGGAGAGGTCTTGAATGCACGCATGCAGCTTTGTGTCTCTCGTGCAATAACCTGACAACGTGGAGCAACATTTCTGTTTGTGGGAAAGCAGATATATTAAATGTTTCGTACATTAGATGCAGCCTTTTCTTCCAAATGCAGATAGAAACTAAAATAATATTTCTACTGCATTCCAGTGAGCTAATTATCAATCCATACAGTCAATACTTATTCATGTGAACATTCATATTCTACAATGCTCATGCGTGTCTTGTAAAATGTAACAAGTATATGTGTGTGTGTGTGTGTGTGTGTATAATATATATATATGAATCTATTTCTGTGTAATATTTTCAAGCATTAAGTCTTCCAGAGCCTTATTTTTTATGCTCTTCGTATATAAAGTGTCCGTACAGGGAGGCACGATCAAGCTGTTTTGCTGCTCTGTAGCTTTTAGGGAAGTGAAGCTACGTTTGAGACCAGATGACAAGTTTCCAGTTTGCTTTCCTTATTATATTCTGGTGCAGGGTGTAAAATATACAAGAGCTCACGTGTTATTTGAAATGAGGTACGAGTCGCAGCATTTACTTTGCTGTTTGTAGTGGTACATTACTTGGCGTAGTATTTTTGTTATTAGAGTGTTTTTGTTTTCCGGGAGACAGATGTCGTTTCTCACATGTTCAGAGTTTCATATTCCCCCATGCAGAGTTGCAGAGCTGAATTATCCATTGATGTTCGACGTTGAATCGGCTCTCATGTGAAAACGATAGCTTGATGAAAGTGCAGGACCTCGCTCTTCTCTTGTGTCCTCAATAGCGTGGCGGATCCAGAGAGATTGGATTAGTTTGTTGAAGGGTTAAGGTGAGCACGGGCTCACAGCAGATCCTCTTCTTATTAGACTGCGGTATGTGGGCACAGAGGGCAGGCTAATCACACTTTGTTCTGTCGTTTTGCCCCCCTTGACTGCAGAGCCATTTAGAGACTTAAAGCCTCAAAGCATCTGGGGGCTCCGTGGCAAAGAGCCTTGTGGCTTTACCATGAGGGTGGAGCCAGCATTTCTGCACTGCCTCAAAATCCAGTGTGCTGTTCAAGGGCAGACCAGGAAATAAAGCAGCCGTGCAATGTGGCAATAAGTGATTGTCTGTGGAAGCATTGCATGGCCAGTATATAAGGCCAGGAGCTGTTAGCTTGCATTTCTTTTAAAAATATCCCAATAAATGTATATTTTTGTAAATGCTACCAGTGGGCACCTTATCATTATGTATTGTTGTGTTTGTAATATTTCAAAATCAAATACAAAAGAAATAGTACTAATATGAATGTATGATGCATGGATTCACGATGAGTCCATGTAACATCAGAGTTTAAAAGAGATCACGATTTTGCAGGGGTTGGGAGAAATTAGGACAGGCGGTTCCTAGCATACAAAACAATGTTTATAACTGGCAGCGAGGGGATTGTGTGGAGGTGATGTGAACTGCAGCTGATAGTGTGTCTTTGAAAGAGCAGCTGGCAGATTTCTGTGCACCTGTGTGGTGCTTTGCTAGCTGGTTCAATCCCTGTGCTGCAGTATTGTTTTAGGAGCTCAGCCTGACCTAATTTGTGACTGTTGTGTGGACTCACCAGCAGGGGGAGCCAGGGTAACATGCTCAGCGGAATCTCAGATCACTGCAGTCCAAGGCAACCCTGTCTCTATCACTCTCCCCCAAGAGAACAATGAGCCAGATTTAGCAGCAAGAGGATGATCTCTTACAAACCTTGTGAAAAGAAACACACACACTGAGGTATCTGGAACATACAGCCTTATTGATCTTTCATTGCACTGCATTAACCATCACCCAAGCATTGACTAAATGAACTAGTACAATACAGTCTCGGCATTATTAAAAGTCACTAGATCACAGATCACTAACTTATTGGACTAATACTGTATTGTGAGTTCCTGTGCTTTATTCCTCCTACGCTGAAAGAGAATACTGCGCGTTACCTCTACATAGTACATTATTTACAAAAAAAAACAAAAAACTTTGTTTCATCAAAGCTCACCGTATTTCTTCAGTCCCTCATTTACATTTCCTGTTTTTTTTGGGGCCTCGATACGTTATAAGGTAACATGCTTTCCGGTTTCTACCCCTGGAACTCAAAGAAATACATCTTCTGCGCCGCTGTGCAGCTCTTACTCCAGCAGACCTTCTTGGATTTTGTTGGATTTTGTGGTAGTTTTCTCCAGATAGAAGCTTGTGCCGTGCTGTATCGGTTACATGCCCTTTGCTGGCTGATTCTGTGGGAGCTGTTCTTCTCCAAGCCAGGTTTGATTAGAGGCAGCAGAGGGAATCTTTCATGAAGTCTGGCAAAGCAACAATGGAGCACTTTGATTGGGAGAGCCGAGGAGTCGCTAATGTAATAGAAGCATGACGCATTGGTCTGTGTCTAATGATGAGAACTAGCTCTCAGCAGAAACCCTTTCCAAACACTACTGTCTAAGGACAACTCTGTTTGCAAACCATGCTTGACACTTCGCAGGTCGTTTCACTTGGAGGGGAGAATTGTCTCCAACCCTTTCAGCAGCTTCTTTCCTGTTGTTAACCATCCAGCTGCTTCCCCCTAGTGACATAGCATGCCATGTTGTTTTTAAACATGCCACTCTGGGCTTTACTGTGCTTTGCCATGTTATGCTATATAACTCCCTGCTTTGCCGCGGCAAACTTTCATAAGAGACAGTAGTGACAATGGCTCTCTCTCTCTCGCGCTGTCTCGTGCTCTCTCTCTCTCTCGCTCTCTCTCTCTCTCTCTCTCTCAATTCAATTCAATTCAAAGTGCTTTATTGGCATGACTTATTTTCCACAGTGTTGCCAAAGCAAATACATACATATTATGAACAGATGCATCTATATACAAACAAGGAACAATGGTAACAAAATAATAATAAATAAAATAGAAGATAAATAATAATAATACAGAAATTGAAATATTGAAATAATGATATTGAAACTATTAAATTGTGCCTCTCTCTCTCTTCCAGTGGCATACTTTTTTCTTTAATCACGATGACAAGTCACTTTTATAAAAACTTGCTAAAAATACACTGAGAGACTGCAACCTAACAAGCAGATCCCTGTTCTTATTGTGTATCCAGTGTCCTCCTCCCTGCTCTCTTCCCCATTATTACAGTCAATGTAATTACTATCCTCTTCACTCGCTTCCTCTCTCTGCCTCTGCGCTGTGCGGGGAGCTCCACTTAAAGAGCTCAAGGATGTGCTCACAACAAGAACTTCCTCTGATTGTCTGTAATTAGCTCCTGGATCGCTCACTGAAACACAGTCGACACTCTGTCCTACCACTGCCTGTGCTTCACTCTGTCCTACCACTGCCTGTGCTTCACTCTGTCCTACCACTGCCTGTGCTTCACTCTGTCCTACCACTGCCTGTGCTTCACTCTGTCCTCTTGCACACATACCGACGCTGAGCTGCACTTGCAATCGTCTTATTACACTGATTACTGAGGATTCACACACCTGTAACAGGCCAGTCTAGTTCAGCATGACCAAGACTAGAAGTCTCTAACCTGCCTCCTTGTGTATGTCTCTCTCTACCCGGTGTGTGTGCGGGTGCGTGTGTGTGTGTGTGTGTTAAGTGTCTTTAGAGCAGGCTCAAGGTCTGTAGGTTTAGGAAGTGACATATCCTCACTGTTAATAGGTTGGGTATACTCTGGGTAATGGCATATAATCATGTAGCACTGCAGAAATCGAGCCAGCAGGAGCACATGCTCCCAGACAGACGAAGAGTTTATTTGTGGATTGATGCTGCAGAGCAGTGATGGAGATGCTGACAGGGCGGTGCTGAGGTGGGGGTGAGTCATGCAGAAGAAGGGAATTCACTGCCAGTGTATGAGATTGAGAGACCCTGCACACACAGCATGGGGCACAGTGAAAGGGTTAACCATTCTTAAGACAAGTAAATACAAATTATTTTTGCAGCTTGCTGCTTCCCCAAACTCAGAATTTGCTAGAACGATTCCTTTTTTTTTTTTTTTTTTTTAAATTGTCAACCAAGGATTCCGATACTGCCAAATTCAGAGAACAAATCCAAGTTAGCAAGTTAAGAGTCCCGCTGCATTATAAGATGACTGGCCTGCCAAATCTATAAATATATATATATATAAAAAAAATGAACTGCTGATGGCTCGGAACAGATTTAAAATAGCTTTTTGACTTTCCAGGGCAGCTGTATGAAAGCAGTGATATATAATTACACAATCCACCAAAGAACAGAGAGAAAGCCATTTAAACAGATGAGATCGGCTTCAGCCCATCAGGAGTCTGTGTGTCTGCCAGGGGCTGTCACACCGCTGCCCTGTGATGTTTTGTGACCAAGCTTTTCCAAACAAGCATGTGTTCAGGGCTGGTATCATGTGGTGTTCATGTGTATAGCGGCTAGAGAAGAGAGAGCTGCATGCGCTGCCTTGCAGAACTGATTCCTCAGCCCGCAGGATGCATGCTGGTTTTAGTTACTGGTTTGGAAAGGGTGTGGCACTGTGTGGTGCAGTGGAAGAGTGCACATGTTTCCTTATTAGGTTTTGCAGACTGTAGGGAAATAGCCTAGTGGTGTGCAACAAACTGTGGGACTGAAATACAAGAAAGAACAAGCTCTCCTTAAATGCCTCATTCACTGTATCAGGATTCAAAGCTGCGTTCAAGTATTACATCATAAAGTTTTGTCATGATGTCATTGCCCCGCCCAGTGATGATGTAATACTTTACCCCCCCATCACTTTAACATGATCTCTGTTTCGTACACTGAGACATAGCAGACCGCTTTTGTTAGATGTGTGGACTACACAGCAAGGTCAGTTCGATTCAATTCATGCCCGTTCCTCTCCTAGGACAGTACACTGCCAGTGGAGGGTATTAAAGGAGAATGTAACACAATGTCAGCTGCAGTATGAGCCCTTAGTAGAACGCTACCACAGTGGAAACCTTGTATATTTTGACATACCAATGGAGTCACATGGTATGAGTCAATAGCCATTGCAGAATCGTGGCTGCAGATCAGCACAGTGATAAAGCATCAGGGCCACTGTGCAGCACAATCTACTCTGTGGTGTCAATTATGGAGTTTTGCCAAGGCAGATGTTCCTTTTGAAACTGGATCTGCGTGACTAAAAGGAATGCCTGAATAGAATCATTCTGTCACGGTCCTATAAATGTCAGGGAGGAGTGATGTTTCAAAGGACACTTTAGTTTGAGTGTCGCCTGAAAAAAAAAAAGCCAAAGAAGTTTGATTTCTCTGCTATTGAGTGACAGCGTGATTTCTATCCTGCCCGCGCCAGCGTGCCGATCTCGCTGTTGAGCAGCATTGGCATTGCGGGTAGATCCCCTCGCACTTCACCAACCCCCTAGTGGTCAGGAGAGTCCCAGTTCCCATGTCAGCCCTCGCCTCCCGGGTCCATTCGCTGGGTAACATCCATTGCGTAGATTCAGGGGGTGAAGAGGAGACTGGCTTGATCATTAGTCTTTAGGGCCCTTGATTTGAGAAATGGGTAGCTGCAGTGAGACAGACAGCATTCCAATGGGACATTTCAAACACAGAATCAATAACTCGCTGAGAGAGGCATGTGAATTGGTCTTTTTATCACTGCGTGTCCGTTTTGAAAGGTAATTGCTTGACAGAGGTGTGCAATGCCATGGGGGGTTTCAAGAGAGCCAAGGAGAATTGAAAAGATCTCCCAGCAGTCCGTATCTCGCGACAGTTTGTTTCTGATTGGATGGGAGTCTGGCCACATCTGCTTGGCTCTGGAGATGAAATGGAGAAGCTTGTTAGGTATTCTGTAGCAGACAGTCCTCTGCGTTTCATAGACTTTCCCTCAGCTGCTAGCATAGACCCCAACAGCACCCGCACGGAGCAGATGGGGCCTCTGTCATTTCTTGGTCCTCAACGTATCACACTGAAAAAGGGTTTTGACAGCAAAACTCTTGTCCTAAATAAAGCTAAATTGAATAGAGAAGCCAGGAAGATTGGTTGTTTAGAGGCCATGGCTTGACTGATTACAGCAATAACGGTTTTCCTTGTCAGCGTTGTATATGCTGCTATTTGATGAATAAAGGTCCTGGCTATTCCTCCTCTCATGGCTCATATTAATGCAAGTTTATTCATTGTTGTGTACCCTGGTGTGTGCAGAATGATTACAGCACACAACAACGTGCGAGGCGTTCGCTGTTGGTTCTTTGTTTCAAGTGCTAGGAAACCATACAGAATTCAAATTCATTTTCGGATGAATCCCACAAAGCATCAGCATGCAAGCTTCAAAACAGTTCAAAATGATCTGGTGCAATGCATGCACATTCCAGCTGGTCCACGTCTAGCTGCTCATCCACCACGTGCAATTAAAGACAGAGAGCGGGGCTACTGTTAACACAAGCTGTGCGGCTTGACTGTGCTTCTTCAACACGTGTAGGGATCTAGTCTACTGATCATGGTGGATGGAAGTACCGTTGTCATTAAAAAGGCTCTCATGCAAGAACCTTGATACACAAATGACCTCTTTTATTTCGATTTTTTGATTTGCTCGGATCAGTTGAACGGAGCCTTTGTGTATCGGTCTTGCTCCTGTATTTCCCCTGGAGATTTGTTTTGTGTCGAAAGGTTTCTCAAGGAGCTGAACACACTGTCAAAAGGACTAAGAGGATAAACATGTCAATCCGGGACTGATGGTTCAGACAGCCATGCAGATTGCCTTACTGGTTAATTAGGTGAAAATAACCCGTGGCTTAACATAATAAACCATTTAAATCTGTAAAGCATTTCCTATTCAGCAGACCAGGCCTCAAACTTGGGCTGCTGTCTCCATGGCAATAAGGCCTGCTTCCCTCAGATTAGGGGGCATTAACATGTTGTAGTTGGGCTTATCAGATGCTGTTCCTTTTGTAGTGATGATTTAAGGGCAGGGCTGTCAGTTTAAAGACTTGTAGACATGCCAGCACACTTCTGCATGGGTGGCCCACACATACAGAAAAGTACCAGTATGTTAACGTCCACTGTCCATTTCATTTGATTTATTTTTAGCGTTTCATAATTATTTATTCAGGAATTAATTTCCTGATTTTGTGTTTTGTATCCCCTGGTCAAACAGTGAATCCAAGCTAGGAACTGAACCAGAGTCTTCCAGGCTCCCAATCCATCAGCTCTAATCACTAGGCCACACTTCCCCAAAACCAGTAAACTAGTTTAAGTAAAATAGGGCTTTTAATCTGTGTTCTACACAGATTGCACATTAAATAGGAGGTGACCAGTAAACTCAGAAGTAGTATTATATGGTGTGTGTTATACAGGGGTGTGTTTTATACTGTAGAATTATGGTATCCCATTTCCTGTGTAATTGCAGCCATGCTTACATTGATAAGAAGCTGTGCTATACAGTACGAAGACCTCTCCGTGTTTGCTTTCCAGTTTAATGTCGAGAGACCCGCACTTCCTATCCTGAAGAGAGCTGCTCTTGTTATTTTGTTAGAATGTGTGGTGGATTGAGAAGGCTCCCTGCTCTTCTATCGTGAAAAATCGATTGGATTAGATTCGAGCTGCTGGTTCTGGGAAAGGCTGCCTTTGTAAGGATCCCTAATCTCAAACAGGCCTGCCCTAGCTGGGATACTGTTCGGAGTAGAGGGGAGGTGTGCCTTTTTAAAGACCAACCATCCCAAACGATTTCACTGGCACCCCAATAGGACTAGGTGGTTCCTGTACCACAGATGCAAGGGTAGAAAGGTGTGCCTCTTCATATTCAGAGTTGCTGCACTGGTTTATAATAGGAGGCTGTGTGGTCCAGTGGTTAAAGAAAAGGGCTTGTAACCAGGAGGTCCCCGGTTCAAATCCCACCTCAGCCACTGACTCATTGTGTGACCCTGAGCAAGTCACTTCACCTCCTTGTGCTCTGTCTTTCGGGTGAGACGTAGTTGTAAGTGACTCTGCAGCTGATGCATAGTTCACACACCCTAGTCTCTGTAGGTCGCCTTGGATAAAGGCGTCTGCTAAATAAACAAATAATAATAATAGCAAGCAGCTTCCCAGTGCACAGCAGTGCAGCAGCACCTGTGGTATGGTATCATTCTGTACCAGTGCTAAAGGGGAACCATGCTAAGCTGGCAGTTCGTTGATGTCAGTTTGCCACATTAGTTTATCGTTCCTCTTTATCAGAAAGCACTCCAGTTTGTTTAGGAGCTTTGCCATGCCTTTTCCCCTGGCACTGGCACACAGCAATTTTTATATGAGAATGCAAAAGCTTATCTCTCTCTGAATCCCGGGATTATGAGGGATGGAGTAATCGGGCACGTGGTTCTTACATTTGACATTTATTAATGGATTAATGGATTTTTATTTAATTTTTATACTGGGCTTTTTTTTTTCATATTAAATCCAGTCCTTGAGCGACTCGCTCTCTCGATCACCGTGCTCCCTCGCTGCCCCTATTCAAAACCACACACACTCACACAGGCAGCACACGTGGCATTGGAGAAATTGCATTAAATAGTGTTATTGGTGTTATGTTGCTGCTGAAATCAGCAGCTGGCATTACCCCGCACACAGACCCAGGCACAGCGATCCGTGCAGTGGAGCTGTGGCTGCCTGCCTGTCTGCGCTGAAAGATTGCAAGACGCTGGGTTTATGGTGAGCGCTTTCCTTTTCACATCTCTCTTCTCCTCATTCCCTACCCTTGTGTCAATCTTTGTGCCGTGTCTTTGAGGACGCTGGGAGTCCATTGCTGCAGCTATCTTCCAGTGTTCTAAAAGGACTGCTGCCATTGTTAGGATGTGTGTGTGTGCTGTGCAGTACAATGTGTTTGTTAGGATGTCTGTTCAGGTTGTACAGTGCAATGTGTTTGTTAGGATGTGTGTGTATGCTGTACAGTGCAATGTGTTTATTAGGATGTGTGTGTGCTGTACAGTACAATGTGTTTGTTAGGATGTCTGTTCAGGTTGTACAGTGCAATGTGTTTGTTAGGATGTGTGTGTATGCTGTACAGTGCAATGTGTTTGTTAGGATGTGTGTGTATGCTGTACAGTGCAATGTGTTTGTTAGGATGTGTGTGTGTATGCTGTACAGTACAATGTGTTTGTTAGGATGTCTGTTCAGGTTGTACAGTGCAATGTGTTTGTTAGGATGTGTGTGTATGCTGTACAGTACAATGTGTTTGTTAGGATGTGTGTGTGTGCTGTACAGTACAATGTGTTTGTTAGGATGTCTGTTCAGGTTGTACAGTGCAATGTGTTTGTTAGGATGTGTGTGTATGCTGTACAGTGCAATGTGTTTATTAGGATGTGTGTGTGCTGTACAGTACAATGTGTTTGTTAGGATGTCTGTTCAGGTTGTACAGTGCAATGTGTTTGTTAGGATGTGTGTGTATGCTGTACAGTGCAATGTGTTTGTTAGGATGTGTGTGTGTATGCTGTACAGTACAATGTGTTTGTTAGGATGTCTGTTCAGGCTGTACAGTACAATGTGTTTGTTAGGATGTCTGTTCAGGTTATACAGTGCAATGTGTTTGTTAGGATGTGTGTGTGTATGCTGTACAGTGCAATGTGTTTGTTAGGATGTCTGTTCAGGCTGTACAGTGCAATGTGTTTGTTAGGGTGTCTGTTCAGGCTGTACAGTGCAATGTGTTTGTTAGGATGTCTGTTCAGGCTGTACAGTACAATGTGTTTGTTAGGATGTGTGTGTGTGCTGTGCAGTACAATGTGTTTGTTAGGATGTCTGTTCAGGCTGTACAGTACAATGTGTTTGTTAGGATGTGTGTGTGTGCTGTGCAGTACAATATGTTTGTTAGGATGTCTGTTCAGGCTGTACAGTACTCTGTCTGCACGCTGCCAGGCTGCACAGTGCAGCATTTGCTGTGTCATCATGGCCCTAAAGAGATCTGTCCTGTTTATATTGTTGTCTGTGTTTGTCAGTTGTAGTCAGTTAAGAAATGTGGATGCCACATGATACAGGCCTTGTCAAAAGCTTTGAAAAGCATGCCATATGTAGAGAGAGAGAGAGCGAGAGTGAGAGAGAGAGAGACTACAAGTGCTGGTAAGTGTGTGTGTGTTTTGACTCAGCTGGCATTTCATTTAAGGTTATCTGTTTTATAATGTACCTTTATTGATTTTAGGACAGCTCTGCTGCTTTCCTTTTTTTCCCTCTACACCCTGGGTGCTACGAGAGTCTATTTGGGGTGCGTCATGATCATTCCAAACAGTGTAGCGGTGTGTAGTATGCATGTGTCAATCATAATGGGAGGCTACGGTTCACTTCAGTGACACCTGTGTCATATTGTTGTACACTCCTATTAGACCACTGGAACACTTTGAAGTGCTTTAGATTATTACAGTGAACCTTATAACTCATGCAGAGGGGCTTCGTGTGGGGGTCTGATTGCTGACAAGCAGCTCCCAGCATGGTGAGTCATGATGCTGCCACAGAGAGCAAGGACTGCTCGTCTCTGACCAGAGAACGGGACAGAAGATCTTAAGAAAAGTGTTCTGTTATTGAAACCCTGTTCGTGCATTGCTGTAAAAATAAAATAAAAAACATACGCAGAACATGCAGTCGATGATGAATACGGGTGAAAAAGATCCTCTCCGAGAGATTATTTCATCTCTTTGTTATGTTTTGTCACATACCAGAGCATTGCATCTCCTCACCTCTGCTGTGAATGGACGATATTGAAACCGGTATCTGTAAATGCAGTGCTTCATCCAGTGCAGCATTCAGGAGCCCTGAAGGCTTGAGTTAATACTTCAGTATCATGTGGAAGAATAGGAGGCTGTTGTTTATAGTGCTTGTAAGACAATTTACTTCCCGCCTAGACCTCACTGAAAGCCACTTTAGAGGCACTAAAGGATTGCAATGGTGAGGGCTGACCTTTCCCAGCTCACTGAGCTACACTTACTCAGCCAAGCAGTTTCACAGCAACAATAGCTTGGCAAGACCAGCAATGCTGAAGATCCAGTTAGGTTTAGGGATGGCTCTCTTCAGCAACGGAGATGGTGGCTGCCCTCTGTACGTATTTTAATTTGAAATCAATTTAGAGTGATACTGACACGCAATTTTAATAACAAAAAAAAACAACTTGAAACGGGGACTGAAAGAACGGGGCAATTTTTAATTCAAAGCTTCTTTGTCAAGCTCCTAGGAGTAGCTATCGGACCAACTGAGTCCGTTGTAAAGAATCTTCCTTTATTTTTCCCGTAACCTAAAACAAACTTGATCCCGGTTTCTTCTGCCTCTTCTTCTCTGTCATGTCACTTCAAACAAACCGTGTGCCGTGTTCACAAGGCCGTGCTTTAACAAGAAGAAAGTAGAAACATCGGGAGAAACTAGCTGACAAAACCCACATTTACTGTCGAGGTTAACCTCGTTCAGATGCAGTCTGAACTCACTTTATTGAACGCGTTGGAGGGTAAAGATGATGGAATAAATACATGCTATGGGGTGATTTGCTCTACACTGAAGCAATCAGACAGAGCATCGGAAGGTGAAGGGATCAGGGGATGCTGTATCAACAGGATCTAATAAAGGACTGCAAGCTGCAGCCGGCTGCACAGATTGCAGAGCGTGTGTTTCGAGCAGCGCACACGAGTAATAGACTTTCACTGAGGGGGGCAATCTGATTGAGGTCAGAGATTCTGCGTTCAGACCCGCTCCCCCTCAGCCGAGGCTGCTCACACACCTTGAAGCACATCATACTGTCAATGAGCCAGCCAGCACAGAGATATGGCTCAGGGTTAATGTAGAGAAAGCTGATCTCCCTGCGCAGACTGAACCCGCAGTTTACACACGGTAGTGACCACTGCCCTGAGTGGCAACCCAGTGTGATCTTCACATTACAGGGGCACTGTTAGAAAGTACAGCTATGGCCAAAAGTTTTGCATCCCTATAGAATTGACACATTTTGCTTCATGAAGTCGAATGAAACCTGATGAACAATGTTACGTTAACATATTGAACTGATTACATTTTATTACAAATTCTTTGATTCCATGATGTTAAATAAAAGATCCAAATTCAGTTCATATAGTGCTCCTGCTGTATTCACATGTGTCTGAAATAGTGATCCATGCAGTGAAGGGGTTACATTTGAATGCAGGACACATTCTGCGGGACAGAGTCCTGTTTTTCTTTCTTTTTTGCTCTCTAATTATCCGCTTGACTGCTCTTTCACTCAGCCTGCTGGGCTCAGAAAAAGATTCTTCTTTTTTTATATTCTTTTTGAAGAAAGCTCTTTTCAGTTATAAATGTGCGCTATGTCGTTCTTCACAAGCCAGGAGGGGTTAAGAGCAGTGGTGTCCTGCTGTGGACCTTTTTAAATATATATAAAAAACAATCTTATTGTTTCTTTCACATAAAGTACTTTATAAAGACGGACTGTCTGTATCATCAAATGATCAAATAACTTGAAAATACCATGTTTGCAAATGTAACCCTATTGATATAAAAAGGCTTGAAAATGAATTGAAACAATGCATTGAGACGGCATTGCGGAAATGTTTTCTCCTTGCAAAGGGATCCTGTGATGCAAAGCAATTGCAGAGAAGGTACATTGAATGAAGCGTCTCTAATTCCACTGTATTTACAGAGTAGTTGCTTAGTAAATACAGGCACACTTACACATCATTACAATGTTATTATGCATAGTTACAATGTAGGTGTAAGTATATTTTCAGACTGTACCACAATGCTTTCTAGCTAAGAGGGGTATGTTACAAACTATATATTGGCAGTACTCATTATGTGACCTATCTTTGTACTGTTTAAATGAACTGCTTGTACACAGTGTGACTGATTTCATTCACATCCACTTGAGACCCAGTTCTGTCTCTTATAGTTTGGTTTCCCTGGGCTGCCCTCTGAAGCTTGATTTATATCCTTCTCTTGGTAGGGTGATCATTGCAGTACTGGCATGCTATAGGTGAGGTCTAACCAAGGCTTACCGTGTTAATGAGTTGTCATTCTAGCTTTCACCCTGGGGAGGTTAAATCAGGTCAGGGTGGCGTGTTGGTTTAGCATTGTGTTGAGTTTTTGGAAGACGCATCTCTATATCCTGAATGACCTAGCTGCATTTTAAATGGATGCGTTACCTTGAAGTAGATTTACAGAGACAGAAGGGATTTAGCTTGGCTTTAATTCTGGAATTTAGCTGACTCTGGATTTAAAATCCCCTTCCCACTCCCTGGTTCATTTTCAGGGTTCACTTGGACTTCATGACAATGAGATGAGTGAAAGATCTTCAATGATCCTCTCTAACCCCCAGTCTCTTTCTCTTTTGTAGACACCCCTAGCTCTCACCTGAACATCATGAATGGCAGTGCCAGTCTAAGATCAGTCTCCAGGACCCAGCATGGCTCTGGTATCCCAGTCACACAGAGCATGGTGACATCACCGAAGCTTGCCCAGAAGATCCCAAGAGGAGGAGCTACCAAGCAAGTGACGGAGATCCCAGTCAACACCAAGGCTGCCGTGGTTTCCAAGGAGAAAGCGGAGGGGATGACCCCCAGATCTGGTGAAAGGAACCCTCTGCTTTTCCGAAAAACTGGAATCCCGTCCCCCCGCAGCGCATCAGAGGTGTCTGAAAGGAGAAACGTAACCAGGTCCGCCTTCAGCAGCCCTCAGACTCGAAGAAAGGAAGCTCCGAGGTCTAAAGACACGTTGGACGTCAATAGGAAGTCCCTTCCACTCAATGTATTCCGGGATCTGAGGAGGAACGGGAATTCTCAAGATGGCAACCCTAGAGTAGGGAGCAATGCTAATGTAGAACCTTGGGAGCACTGCAGCAGTGTCAAACAGGCTGGAGAGGCCACAGCATTCCCGGTCAAGGGAAGGTCTACCTCCAGGTATTCCAATGAGAACTTACTCTTGAGGTCTCCAGGAAGGAAGGAGCAAAATGTGATGACGCAGGGCACCAGAGCTAGCTGTGGGTGGGGCAGTTTCTCTGATGAAGAGATGGGTACCCCTGAAGACTTGCCCTCAAAACCAGTGTCAGCCACACCTTTGTGCCCACCAGGAGGTGCCACTGTCCGGTTGCCCACAGGGACCCAGCTGTCTCGAACCATAATGGCCACGGTGGCACCTTTCAGGTACAGGGGGCGTGTTATTCAGGAGCTTGCGGCATGACCCTAGTTTAACTTTTGAATGGGCTTCCCACTGTCTGTCTGTCAGTATTTCTTTCTCCTGTTTCTCACTTTTTTTCTGTTTTTCTCTCTCACTCTGGAAATGTAATCAATGTTGGCGTCTCAATTGGGAAATAAATAAAATACTGTTTAAAAGTAATAACAATAAATCACATTTTCACTTTGCCAAAAGCATGTCTTATGGCCATTTAAGCAAGAAAGTAAACCCTGAGAGCCAGCTCTTGTGTCTGCGTTTCAGTGTGAGAAACAGACGACCTGGACGGGGAGTTTGAGATTACACTGGGAACAAGTTGAGGAAATATTCAACTATGCATACTAGCACTGTAATTAGGTGTAAGCACACATGTAACCACTATGCAAATACACAGTAATTGGAGAAATTCATGGAAAGTGTTCCTGTGATTGACTCTTTTCAGATTGCAGGTCAATCCTGAGAATGATGTGTCCTCACTGGAGGACTTCAGTGACTGCTCATCAGATTCAATGGAGCTGTGTTGTCAGGACTTGGGTAAGTTCACTGCTTCACAAACTGCGATTGTTCGGAGTGTTACTGTGTGAGAATCCAGCTATACTACACCCCTATCCACTCATCTTAGGCACCCCAAGTATTTTCGAATGGCAGCGACTGTGAGTTGCTGGTTGGTGTCATGGTGAGCTATTTAACGGCCGAACCCCCTTTGTTCTGTGGTTCCATTGTCGTTGCGTTGTCTGTCTACTCTGTAAGGTAAAGAAAACAGACATGGTGGAGAAATTGTGAATTGTGAAAAATAGTATTTTTATTCAGTCACTCTAGGTTACCCTGAACCTGAATTATTAACAGCAGTATTAACATACACTTGTCTAACTGCATTTTTTAATTTTGACAATGGGCAGAGTGTAAAACAGTATTAATTCGGTATGGTCACTGGTTCGACTTGCAGCTTCAGGGACACCATTTGTTTTATACAGAGCAAAGTGAAATATTGGCACAGTAGTTTGCGTCTCCATTTCTATTGAACAGGCTGAAAGGGGAATACCCAAGTGGTTCGCCTCAGTGCAGCACAGACAGACTCCCTTTGTATCTAAAGAGGTTGCAGTTTGGCGCTGGGGGCAATGACGCTTGTTGTAGTGAAATCTCTCGATAAATTTGCCCCAGATCTGTCTGTACTGTTCTCCATGACCACAGTAAAGTGCTGTAAGGCTGAAAAGCCTCTGATTTGCCCAATGTGGTCTTTGAAAACCGGGTGGCCACTTCGTGAGTGTCTGGTGGCAATGCGCAGGATAACTGACCAGCAGATAATCGGATCAGACAGCTGATTTGTTAAATAAGGGAGCAACCTAGATATTACTCTAACTAGACTGTAGAACAAATGATGTATTATGGTAACTTTTTATTTGTTGTAGTTCGTCAGTCTCGGGGGGGCCATTCCCCACAGACTCCCTTTCCTCTTTCTGCACAGGTCTGTATCTCTGCAATGCATGCTGTGGCACTGTAATGGCATTGCCTTCAGCAGCCCTCAGACTCTTAGAAATACATTCTCGAGATGGGACCCCTAGAGTGGGGGGCAACGCTACTGTAGAACCTGGGCGTCACTCCAGCCACAGGTAGAATGGTACCAGTGGTATCGTATTGGAAAGTACCAATAAGCACTGGCAGTCTATGGCTGTGGTTTGCTAATGGTTCTGGTGTTCTGTTATTACATGTCCTGATTTATATATATTTGTAGTTTTCTGTAAAGGATGACCTGATACAGTATTCATTTTCAATCTAACAGAAGGAGAAGAGAAATACTATAAAAAAAGTGGTTGCACCTAATGCCATTACATGATATTCCTGACTCATTAGACGAATCCTATTGGAAGCGTAGCGGCTCCATAATTAAGATTTAATGCCAGACCTGATTCTGCGTTCTCAGAATTTATCTTCAGGTATGAGGTTGACGTTGATTTTTAAAAAGACTGGAACAAGGTAAATTCCCTTCCGGAACAGTGGATGATTTACCAGGAGCAACATGAAGAGAAAAAACTAAATGAACAGGATTTTTTTTCTTGTTTTCTAAAGCGCTCACAGTGTTGGGTTACAGCAGTATTAACTGTAATTTCCAATCCAATAAAAGACTGAGAGTGCGAAACCTCACAGCTTTGTGGGACCGGGCCTGATCGGCTCCCTGGGGTTACCCAAAATGATTATTTGGTCTCGTTAAGCTAATCGCCGCCGCATCCAATAAACTAATACATATTGCAGTATGTTTCAAATTGAGCTCATTGAAATTCTCTTCAGACATGCACTGTTAAGAATCACACGTCTGAGCAGACCACAAACGCTGTTCCAAGACCTGTGGTATGTGGCTTTACAGACTTCCTTACTCACAAAAGCATACACAGACAGTCAGATCGGTGTTGCTGTAGTTATGAGGAGGAGTTAGTGACAAGCTGGCCCCCAGGATATCGCTCTGCATATAGATTGAAATGTTCTCCTTGGAATAAAGGGGCCAGTTCACACACTTGGGCCCACATAGGATTCACGCCACATGGAAAGACAGGAACTTGGCAATGGACAAGTTAATTTCTGCTAAAACTGTGGCAGTTCCATTTTAAGGTTGAAACAAATCCAGTTGCGGGTATTTCATTTATGGAGTGAATTTGGGCTTGTGGACCACCATGCTCTCCAAACATATTCCAAGCACAGATATCCCTCATCCAGCCTGCTCCTGTTAATGCTAGTAAGAATGACCCAGGAGGAGCCACTGAAAGTCAGGCAGCAGTGAAAGCTGACATCTGCTGCTAACTCCTAAACAGTATCCTGCTGGCAGTGCCTATTGACCTGTCAGTAACAAACCCCTCCTTTTAAAAAGGATCTCCAGACCGCCACAGGCAGCCTCTTTACACTGTTCATCAGCACGAGCCTCTGTTTGTTCAGACTGGGACGCCGCCTTTCAATAGTGCTTGATATTTGGAGGGTGTGTTAAAATGTCCTGAACACTGTCATTGAACAAAAAGTCGGCTGGAATCAGAATGGAAGAGCTTTGGGATTCTGTTTGTTTTGTCATCCCCCTTTTTCTGTTCTGAGTCTTCAGGGTTAGAACCACACACACACACACAATGAATTAGGAACACAGGCACACATAACACTGTCAGTCGAGCCGTGGGCAGTCACAATGGTACAGTTTCAACATGAAGGAGCTACAGTCCGTATGAATTGCTTTGGAGGGAGATCTGATCTTTAATGATTACAGCCTCTTATTCCTTCAAGGAAGTTAGAGCTGGAAATGTAAAGTCTTCGCTCCAGAATGACATCACATTTCAAACTGTGGAGCGTCACTCATCTCTACAGTCCCGGATACGGAAGCACCTGCCAATCGAGCATCACCCAGCTAAGAGCTGTATTACACATGTCAGGGACGGTTTCGTAACGCAAAGGGGAATCTGTATGCAGGAGACCCCCCCCACCCCCCAAGTTTCCAGAACTCAATACTGCAAATCAGCAGCAGTCAGGCTTCATTTCCTCAAAGCCCCAAGCTAACATAGCAGATCGAACTGGATTCAAAAGCAGCTGAATATCATCGTTCTGCTGAGCTTTCCGTTATGCCATTCATCCAGAGCAGGAGCCTGTCTAAATGTGTTCCCCTCGCCATAGGGGAGGTATGACCTTGAGCAGGTAGTGCTAGAATTAGCTCCTCATCTTGTGTTGGTTTCTCAGTATGGTGTTAAAGTGCAATTCTTTAAACAGTTCCTGGCTGCTGTGAATGCATTTTAAGCTGCTGCAGACGATGCTATTGTGAACTGAAATGTAGATTATTTGCAATGCGGTTTTTTTTAATAAAGTAGCCTCAGGCTGATGCAGCTCCCTCACTACGTGTGTATTGATTGACACCTTTCAAAACCTTCGTGTGTCCTTAATGGTCATGCATTCACGGCAGCACTTCCAGACTACGAAGTAACAGCTGTACGGACCATGTGGTTGATAGAATGGCAGGTTTAGAGTTTCATAGGGTTGGTGCCTATTGTATTTCCCTCAAGGTCCTAATGAAGTGGCCATACCCTGTACTATTTCTTTAAATCTGCCCTGGGCAATTAACAGATGGGGAGATGGGCGGATTGGATAAGGCAAAGCAGGGGTAAAACATCTGTGCTTCTTTGTGGCTTTTCATGGGATCGAACCCAACAGGATTTGTCTAATAGTCAGCATATGGTAGCTGTGAGGGTAAAGAGGCTTGGAATGATGTGAATTGGTTCGCTCTCAAACTTCAATGTTCCCAACCCTGAGGTTTCCACATGCAGTACATTTTGCAAATCCTTTCTCAAGGTTGCTTCTCATGCTTTGGCTGGTGGTTCACCCTCGCAGTTGAAACTGCATGAAATCTTGACATTTTCAATGCTGCATCACAGACCAGCTGCTTCGATTCCAATCTGTGGGTTGGGGTTTACTGACACTGCTGGTATTCTCAAGGATTATCCAGGAGAATTCTCGACTCACAGCTGTTTTGTCCTCGCAGCCTTTTGTGGAACAGATCGGGAATTTAGACCCAATGCATGGGAAAATCTGAAACCCGTTCGCTAGAAATGTGACACTTTGCACCTTTAATGCTCGTAAAGGGGTTATTTATTTATCACGTTGATGAGGAATTCTCATTATAACATTGTAATTGTGTGTAAGTACACATGCATTTAGTAAGTAACTACAATGTAAATACACAGTAATTAGAGACACTTCATGCAAAGTGTTTCCGTTAGCAGTACAGTATTTGACGAGACTCCCGGCTTGGGAGACAAAGGTTAAACAATGCATATTTTACAAATGAGTCCTTTTAAATGAAATAATAACACACCTACACACGCTAATCCGAAATGAATTCTTGATGTGTATCAATTGGTTCTAGATGTTATTATGTCAATTAAACGATTCCCTTAGGAAATACGATCCCAAAGTACTGCACCATTAAAAAACAAAATGACATTTCCCAATTGAATTACTTCTAACTCAATAGCAGATTTGTCCTACAGCCGTGAATACAGCGCCTATAAAAGAGTCCTCAGTTACAAACCAAAGACAAGTACACGCATACCAAACACAATGCAAGGAGCTGAGCCATGAACTCAGCCCAGTCTCCACTTCAATGATCACCTCTTGACTTCTCAGAACACACAGGCAGAGACTATAGCCAGGCTGAAATTGATTTAAATGTCTTCCGAGGGGAATCTTTTCAATTGCGCCCCCTAGAGGGCAATTTATGACCTTGTGTTTTTGTCTCAAACCGTTCCGGTCGTTCAGATGCGGTATGGCTGTGTAAAAGGTCAGTACCAAACAGCTTGACACAGGTAGAATAATTATGCTCGAGGAGCAACGAAGTGCAGTGTATGCAGTCCATTGTTTCAGGATCCCCCTATGCTTTTTCATTTGGTATCTTCCACTTTTACTTGTTCTGTCTCTGAATTGCGCTTCATTGATCAGATCAACCTCTGCTACTTTAACTGGGGAAAAATAAAAGAGATTCTTATAAAAAAAGGGTTGTCTTACTGTTTTCATTTGATTGTTTTTAATAGACAAAGAGGAGGAGATCCCTTTTATTGGACTAACTAAACAATAATAATTAGATTTTTAATGAAAGGTTATTTGTGTTTTATTTGAATTAATTTTATTTGAGTACCTCGGCTCCTGGCGTTTTCATTTTAACTCGTTTGATTGTCAGTGAGACCGAGCTGTTTCCATGGTAGACGGTACTGCAGTGGAGGATTGTGGGATACTCCTGGGAGATGTGTAGAAGGAATATAGAGAGAGATGACAAGTTAAGGGGCCATCTATAAAATTCACTCCTCACTCAATAATGCATAGTTAACTGCAAAATACACATTTACTCAGTTGTGTGGGGTTAGGGGTTGTAAGGGCCTCACACAAAATCAATGGAACCCCACAGTAAATTGGGTCAAAAAGGGGGTATTTCTAAAAGCATTTGTAAATGTTGCTACAGCACTGTGTGCTAGCTTGTATTTCCACAGACTGCAATGTGATCGGAGATCTTCAAGCAGCAGCATTGTCATGATAGTTTAGATATAACTTACTGTTTATAACGTTAAATTGGTTTATTCTTTTCAGAAAAAAAAAAGATTGGCAAAATTTGCCTTTTTTGTTTTGACACATCATCATCATCATCATCATCAAGCCATTTTCAGTTGAAATTTCTTCTTGGCCTGCATCCAGTTTGTCTCATTTTCTACAGTTATGTGTGTGAGCCCAAGGCACTGATAATCATGCAAATAACCTCATTGAAAAGCAAATGTTACCGTTCCTCTCCCGCAGGCAGCAACGGCTCCCTTTCCATTCAGCAGAAGAGCGCAGTATGAGATACTGTCTCTGTACTGGGGGATGGGACCTACTCCCATCACAACTGCCTTAGCGGAGTCATTAAATAAAGCCCATTGTGTCTGAGGCTCTCTCCCTGCAGTGCCTGTAATGCTGTTTCCATCCACTGATGCTGCGGTTAAACAGATTCTGAAAAAGACAGTGAAGCAATTACCAGGGCCTGGTTTAACCCTGCCAGTGCTAACGTTTTCAATGTGAAGCTGTAGCGCAGGAGTCAGAGACTCTGAGTTCATACAAAAAAGATGATAAACTAAATGTGCTGTTTATTTATTAGTTTGATCTGACATTTCTAAACTTGACTGTACATTTTAAATGCATTGGTTTTAATCAGTGCATAAGTGGAGTACAATTTTCGAGTTTAAGGAACAGTTCGCGTTAAAATAATGTTCTCTTGCGCTGGCGAATGTTTCAGTGAGTGGTTTAAAAAATGCAGCGGTGATTTATAATTTTAGAAAGCTGCGATTATGAAGACAGGCTGCTGCCTCATGACTGTGTTGAGTTGGGTTGTTTTTAGTGAGGAGACTAAGTGCCTCAGATTACAATGCTGAACCCCGCAGGGAGTTTGAAATGATGGGGGTCTAGCCAGTCGAAACGGCAGAGCAATTCAAATGTGAAACTTCTTCTGCTTCGATTTTAACTTTGTTTGTGTGAAATAAAACATAAGAACATAAGAACATAAGAACATAAGAAAGGTTACAAACGAGAGGAGGCCATTCAGCCCATCTTGCTTGTTTGGTTGTTAGTAGCTTATTGATCCCAGAATCTCATCAAGCAGCTTCTTGAAGGATCCCAGGGTGTCAGCTTCAACAACATTACTGGGGAGTTGGTTCCAGACCCTCACAATTCTCTGTGTAAAAAAGTGCCTCCTATTTTCTGTTCTGAATGCCCCTTTATCTTATCTAAAACAGATAAGTCATGTCAGCCTGCACAGTGTAAGCAGCCAGAACCGATCAGCTTTGTTAACCATACAGTGGCTCAGGTCATCTTAAAAAAAATCACCTGCCATTAAATGAATGGGGATTTGGCTACAGGTGACAGCGCTTGAACATTTAGAGGCTTAATAGACACACATTATGAGCTCCAGTGACTCTTGCATGACAAGCCAGAGGCAGGTCCTGCTGTGAGGGGGTGAGGGAAGGAGGAGGGGGGGGACGTTGGGTAGCATTGGGGGGGGGTGTTGGATGTAGCCTGATGAAATTCAGCTTGAAGCATGGAATGACATAACCACAGCTGCACCATCAGTAAATGTGATACTCCCTGGGAAACAGAACAGAGAGGGGGAGAGTGACACAGAGAAACCTTCACAGAAAGGTTTGATAATTACCACTGGGATTACCACTAACCCTGCAGAGCCTCTAACACACAACAGCGTTACAAGCAAGGGCAACACCAAAATATTCCACCGTGGTCCTGATCTGATTGCACGTTGGGTGACACATTCCATGACATGTCTCTGATTCCTGTGCATTTACATCGTGGCTACAGATTTGTATCAGAAAAGGGTTAGGGTTATATTGTGCAAGAAAGATGTCCCCATTAAATACATTGTAACTATTCAAAGCAATGAGACACTAACTGTAAAGCCACGCTCTGTGTGGTACTGATGAAGTGCCATGGTGCTCGCTGGCTTACCAGCAGTTCATTCAGTTGTGATAACTCTGGTCTGTTAAACATCTCTGAATGTTTCTATTGTGGTACCATTCCCCTGTCGCAATGCAATCCCTGCCATTGCAGTGCCGCTGCAAATCGCTTCTCTTTCTTTATATTTCCTGGGGCTCGCTTTCAGATTCCTATGAGATGCTCATTCGAAATGTTGTGTTTATTTCCTTGTTTATAAAAAGCAGGCCGTGTTTACTGGCTCTGGATTTTTATATACACAGAGAGAGAGACCGAGACACAGAGAGAGAGAGAGAGGGAGGGGATATAAATAGGCATGGAGAGATTGAGAGAGAGACTATACTATAATTCCTACTCAGCTAAATTCGATTGTGTACGACACTCTGGCAGATTACCTAACTGTGGTTAAAAATGCAACTGAACGAAATGGAAAGACAGAAATGAAGCCAAAACTCTGTACCCCGTAAGCCATGGGGCAATTTGAAACAGCTGGAGATTCCCTGTTCAGTGGTGATGTGGGAAACTGTGTCATATTTTGTACCCTGCCACTTCATTTGAATTGCTTGTCTAATTCATTTGATCACATTCTATTGTAATAGACTTAAATATATTTGATGTTCTAACACTGGCAATGGAACGCCTTTAGAACTGAAAGGAGGCTCGTGATGAGAGAGGGGCTAGCCTAGCGAATATTATACAGAGCTGTGGAAGAAGGAGGAGGCATTAAGAGACCTGTATCATAGCATGCTAAATTGCTAATTAGCATCTGAGTCTACTGATTGTGGTAGTGCTTTGATTGTATTTCTTATGTAGCGGCGGAGGGAGGGAGAGAGGAAGGAGGAGGGGGAGAGAGGGGATAGGGCAGTGCAAGGAAAGCATCCTGGTTTTGTAACATGCTTGTAATTTGTTGCCAGTCCCTTAGCCTTTTTGTTGAGACACATTGGAGCATTGGGGCATCTTGGAGAGGGAGGGAGGGAGGGAGGCAGGGACACAGCAAGGGGAGGGGCCAGCCCTACTTTTGCTGCTGCTGCTTCTACCATTCTACTGCTGATCAATCCAGTGGCAGGAGGCTGAACGGAGGAGAGAGAGAGGGGCTGCATATAGAATAGCAGCGGCAGCTGCAAGGGAGGCTGTGACAGAGAGGAGCAGAAGACAGGATTTACAAGCAAATAAAATAAACGGATTACCCAGGATTGAGGGGGGCTTGCTTTCTGTTTTTTTCTGGATTTCCAGTTAAGGGAGGGAGGTCAGTACCACTGTGTTGTGCTGCATTGGCTTTTAAATGGTTCCTTCCGTGCAGGAGGGATGCTTGGGGCTCATTTGAAAAGCAGAGATTGCAAGGCAACCCCCAGCCAAGAGGATCACACCAAAGCTTACAGCAAACCAGAGGGGAAAGGTGTCAGCATGGCTGCCAAAAGGGGCAAGCCGGTCCCCCAGCAAGGCGGCCCGCGAGCTGAGCTGAGGGTGTTCCGGGCGGGAAGCACTGAAGCCCGGCTGCCTGTCTCCTCCAATCTCCGCAAGCAGAAGTCCCTCACCAACCTGTCCTTTCTGACCGACACGGAAAAAAAGATGCACCTCTACGAGCCCAAGTGGTGCGACGATATGGGCAAGCCGTCCAGCGGGCACCTCAAAGGGGGGCTCAGACCTAAGGAAGGCAGCGGACAGCCGCCCCTTTCAAGGAACCTCTCCAAATCGGAGCACTCCCTCTTCCAGAGCAAGCTGGCACCAAGCCTGACAGGAGGGTCCCCCAAACCCTTCAGCCCCCTGGCTGCGCCCTCCAACCTGGGCAAGCCCAGCCGTATACCCAGAGGTCCCTACGCAGAGGTCAAGCCCATCAGCAAGGCTCCGGAGGCTGCAGAGGACAGCAAGTCAGACGATGAGATCCTCTCCGCCAAGGCCAAGGCGAATAGTAAGAAACAAGCGCCCCCCGGGGGTCCCACTGGAGATGACAACAAGCCCTACCTAAAGGTGGACCCTGAGCTGGTAGTGACTGTGCTGGGTGATCTGGAACAGCTACTGTTCAGTCAAATGCTGGGTAAGTTCATTCTGGCTTTGACTCCCTTTTTAAATTTGTTCAGGTGTCTGGCTTATGTTACGACAGTATTTAACTTGCCACTTGCTATACCACATACTCCCCTATTTTCTGATGTGCCGTCATTTGGTCAACTGCTCCAAAATCAGTATCTTTTTTTATTGTTTGTAAATGCTGTTACTGCAGTTCACTACACATCCACTAGAGGGAGCTGTGATGCTTGCTACTGCCATCTTGTGGGAACAAAAAATTGGTACAAGTGTGTTTTGATCAAGCCTGTCTGAGAAATGCTGTTATTCCATGATATACTGATACTTAGTTGGCCTCAAAACTCAGAGTTTTGAAAGCTCCAACACCTCTTTTAGAAATGGTGAAGACGGGTTTTGTGAAAACCTCAGATTTATTTGAACAGCACAGGCTTTAGACACGGTCGTTGAATTTGGTATGAACGCTGTGTACTGCAGCTGGAACACTGACTGAGTTGAATGTGCTTCGATAAGGTCTCTCTAACTCCAGGTGTTCCTCTCTAAGCCTGCTTTCAATACTGATGTCAAAATGGACTGCTGTCCTGTCCAGTGTGACTCATTCAGCTCCACAGCGTGACTCTCTCTTGAAGTATCGCATTCCGGCATTTTAAAGGGTTCTAGACTTAAGCAGAAGGAAGTCCAGTGGCTATGCAGCGTATTGATTTGGTGTTTCAAACACGCAGCCATGCAACAGTGTGTAACAAGCAGAATGCCACTGCAGTGCTGATGGATACTGTATATATTTCAGAAGGGTCTTCATGAGCTTCTTGCTGATCAGCGTGGCTCTTTTAAAACTCGGAGGTGGGGTAGTGCTGCTCTGAACCTGTGCTCTGGTCTGTTACAAGTACTTCCAGTCTGTCCGTGGGGAAGGCTTGCCTGTTTCTGGTGCTGAAGTGCAGTATGTTTCTGGTCCCTTTTCAAGCCTCTCTAGCTAATGCATGTGCTCTCATTAATGAGTACCACGGTGCTGGGTGTGGAAGGTAGATGCCTTCAGGGGCTGTGCTGGTTGATGGTGTTTTGCTGTTGCTTGGCTCTGGACAATGGCTAGAGGCTCTTCTGTATTTTATTATGGCCCTGTTTGACTTTGTTTTATATACAGTGAAGCCTGATTTAGCCCTTTTTAAGGTACATTTGTGTCCCACAAATTCAGTTCTTGTTTCTGCAGTGAAGTGCACGAAACAGGGTTTAAAATGCACTGACAGGAAATGTGTCCGTTTCCTGGCTCCTGAAATAAGACGGGGAATCAATGACCTTGATTTTAGGAAGCCGTGGAGAACCAAAAACATCGGCTCTGCTCAAGGGGATTGAGTCATTCTCAGAGACGACCTGAACAATTAGCAGCATGAATAAATGAACTAGAGGCAGAGTTTAAAAATCGAGCCGCTAACCTCTCTACTGCATGTAGAGCTCCTTACAGACCAGCTCCTTTGAGCAATGGGGTTTTAAAAGAAAAACGTTTTCTGTATTTACTGTACCCTGAAGAAACTCCTGCAGATCCATTAGCTGATCCATTACCTCTCATGGCAACACAGTGCATTGGGAAGTGTCATGTGAATGCTGCTATAGGACCATGGCATTGCCATTGATTACCTGTATCAGGTGAATACCATTGTCCTACTGTTGCTACATCAACATACTAATGATACCGTGAAGCACCGTTCCTCATAAGGGTCATTCTACACGTGGCTTCGGTCCTTTAGCATAGAACCATGTCATTGCTATCGTATTGCCATTACAGATCATTTGATATGAAGATACTGTGCAGTAGTGTTGTATCATACTATACCAGTGTTTTCAAAAACACTAGAGGAGCCAACACTGAGAACTGAATCTCTCATAGTAGTATATTCAGTAAGATAATGGATCGCTTTGTTGAAAGTTCATTCAGTGGGGAAGTGAGACTGATGTTACTAATAACTAAACCAAATCTCAATAGAGTCCCCCACCATGAGACTCAATCAATGAACTGGACACACAGTTAGCTATTGTCCCTGAGCATACAAACTCTATTGTGTCGGTGTTTTTAGATGGTCACACAGTAGGTCAGCTGTTCATGAAGTTTACTGAAAATTGTAAAATCTTATTAGCACTAGCAATGGGGGGTGTAATGGCGATCGTTGGGTTCTTTTGAAGAGGCAGTTTAAACCAACCACGAACTTTAAAAACGATGGGCGGAGCCTTCTCACAAAAATATATATCATGACAAAAATAAACCATTACCTACCAACTGGTGATTAAACAGAACTTCCCATTTTAGGACGTTTAGGCTCTAAATAAGACACTGGGATGGAATAAAAGCTGCACATGTCCTTCTGTGGTGGAGTTCAGGGCATTTGGAAAAGCACATGGCTGATGTTCATATTTGATGAGCACGCTGAAGCCACTTTTATTATCATCAAGCACAGGCAACGTACTGTACACAAGCTAACTAACAGTGAAACTGGCAAGCACTATTTTGGCAATAAAACTCTTTTAGAATATAGATTGGCTTATCTTTTGATGTTACTATTTGACCTATCATTGAGTTAGACTGTGTTTATAGCATCATTTAAAGGGGGGGGGGGGGGGGAATTAGGTTGTCCAGTAAACCTAAATAACACAGAGTGAGTGAGTATGCGATTTGCAACACAAGACAAGCAACAAACCAGAGAGAAATGATACAGACGTGTCAGCTCCTCTGTGTTATTTATACTGCCTTGAGGAATTGCATCGTTTATTAGCAGTAAACTGAACCGAGGCGTTTCCACTTCCAATCGGGAGCCTTAGTGACCACCGCGTGGCTTGTTTTTCTTCCCTGTCTCGTCTCTGTATCTTTATCGTTGCGGTTTCACTGAGACAGTGATACGACTCATTATTCTGCAAGGAGATGCGTTCATATGATTTAACACAAAGTGATCTGAAATGCTGTGATCATAATGCGGCACAATAGCAAAACCAGACAAGAGCCACAGTAGAAAGAAGGGATCCTCCATTTATCAGCATTTAACTGACAAGACAGATAGCCCTGACCTATATTGCTTGGAAGATTCTGCACCACCGCCACCTGAGAATAATGAGCTTCTCAGAGCTCCCAAAAGCTGCCCAAGAGCCTGGGGTGGGAGGTGTGCTTGTGTTTGGTTTCTCTCTGCACTTACCTGACAGCTCCCTCCCACACACTGAAGGAGCATTTGTAAGACAGCATGAAATGGGGCATTTCAACCAGACGAGGATGTCAGCGGGGTATCCATGAGTAGAAACGAAACAGGAAGCCTACAGCCACTGAAATGCAGTATCCATGGAAACGGCATGCTAGAACCATTATCTTACTTTATTGTGTTTGATTTTATGGAGACGTTTGATTTTATTCAGGGTAAAGCGTACAGTCCAGTCAAGATGACACTGGCAATAAAACAGCTTATTAAATACACACAAATGATTCTGACTTCAAGACAAAACCGCACGATGCATGGAGGTAAAGCACAAGTCAGCAACGCTTCAGTCTGTGCTGTTTCTGTAATGACCATCTTATTCATCCGGAATTCATCAAATAAATCTAATTTTCAAAATGTAATTCTCCTAGGAAGACGGAACTCGGGCTGTCATGAGTTGTGGATGAACTGTGTAGCGGTGAGACTGCCTGCAATACTGTGTATCCTGGTACTGTCAGTCCGGTTCAGCTGTGTCGAAATGCAAAGCCTGTGGAACAGAAGATTCTTTCATTTGCTAGCTCTTGTTTTTAACACTCAAATTAGTAGCGTCACAAATTTATCTATATTGGCAAACCAAAGAGAAATCACATGCGCTGTAATCACTGAGATCCAATAGTGCCCCGATTTCCACACTGAAAGCACTCTTTGTGTTCTAGAACTGTACAGCTCTGGTCAAATGTTTTCATCACCTAGAATTTTAGGATTGAGACATAAAAACATATAAACATCGTTTTAGATCTTTCATTTAACATCATGTGTTCAAAGAACCAAATGATATCGCAAAAAGTCTTCTGGAAACCAGAATAGTAGTATAGTATTTCATGTTAGATTGCGAAATGTCACATTTTTCAATTTGTCAGTTTTTATATGGAAAACTACAAAGTGGTATGTAATTTCAATATGTTAACATAACCTTATTCAGCAGGTTTCATTTGACTTTATGAAGCAAAAGCCATTAATTCTATAGGATGATGCAAAATGTTTAGCCCAAGCTGTATACTGCAATGACAAAGCAGACTTACAAAGGAGCTCATTATAGCTGTAGCTGTGGCTTGCTGAGAGCAGCACGCTGTTCTGTAATCCTAGCTATGCAGGGGGCAGTATATTACAGCACTCTCTGTCTGCTCGCTGCTGGCACTGTGCTTATAAAACCGCTATTACGGGCAATGAGTTTGTGTGCACTGGAAACTCTCCAGAAACAACCCCAGCTGCAGCTCCGCAGCCCCCTCTCATTTGTATTGAGCAATAAGAGCCTTGAGTTCTCTGGGCTCCGTTCCCACAGCTTGCAAGGACACCCAGCTCAATAGTTTCCGGCTTCACGCGGTGTGGGATATGCACTTCTCAAGTAATGGGGTTTAATGCCTTTACCTATACTGTTGCTCCCTGTTTCAAGGGCATCGGTGTCTATTCGTGTCCATTTCTTGGCTACGCAAGAGCAGGTATCCACGTTATGATCTGCTCTGTGTCCGTGCTGCTCCCTGACGTATGGACAATCTGTCTGCAATTGACCTTTGATCATCAGTGACAGATGGTATGAACAGTAGATGAATCATCCTTAACCATGGTCTTCCTGGACTAATGGTGGATGACGCTTCTTTTCTTGTGACTGTTTAACTTGTTCTGCAAATCCCTGACTTCTGATCTGATGTGTATCACAGCTGCATCTCTCTGTTATACAGTAAGGTAGTTTAGCAATGGACAATACTGCAGATCTGACAGCCTTTCATACCGTAGAGGGCTGATACCTGGTGACTGATGCTCCATGAAGAATGGCATTATCAGTGGTGCCTCTACAGAGCATCCTGGAGTCCACCACAACTTCTGTGGAGCATCAGAGGCAGTACACACTGAGCGATAGCCGTGAAGTCCCTGCAGAACATCTCCGTCTCTTTGGTGATTGTTATGCTGGGCCTGTGCAGTCCTGGCTGCCCTTGTTTGGCCCCGTTGACATTCCTATGGTCGGTGTTTCTCATTTCCTAAACTGATCAGCCTCTGTGTAAGCATACTTTATACTGATTGCTGTGCATTGAGTGGTTTCTGAAGACATTCACTGGGATCAATATTGCACATGTATGGACATCTTTAGTACTGCTGACAAGACGGCACTTGGAAGAAAGTCTGCAAGCAGCAAGAAAAAGCCGGTTCCCCCGTGAGTAATAACATTGTGGATTCTATCAGTGGTGCAGCACAGGAACAAGGAAGGAGATGAGCCAGTTAACAATGAGACAGACCTCAACCGGGGAAGTGGAGCTTGAGGACGCACAGGAAGACACTAGAGCTGGATAACTCCCTTTATATTGAACATGTGTTGCATTAGTTGCCTTGGTTCATCTATTTTCACTGTAACAGCATCCATATTTGTATTGCCTGTATCTCAAGGAAAGGTTTAAATGAACAGTCCCCTAGTGTACATTATGATATAAACAAATGGTAAAAAAAGGCTCATTCACGGAGATGTGTTTGAACCTGTTTGAGGCCGCAGGGCGCCCATCAGATTGAAACAGAGGTGATGACAGAAACAGACAATTATATACAAAGTGAATCCAGACAAAAACACATCACCCGGGAAGTGATATTAAACCTCCCTGATCGATAAACACATGCATTTGCTGTTTGCTCACACACTCCTGTACGTCATGTTGCTGTTTTTATTTTGAATATTCTTTCCTGTGTTTTTTTTTTCCATTTCCTCCTGCACTGCACAGCCCCTGGATATATTTACCATGTACTGTACAAGGAAGCAGGGCTGCTATTTGCAAACCAGATGTCAAGTCCTGTAGTTACCTCATCTTCCTGTGTTTCTACCCTGCAAGGTCACCACCATGCTCCCCAGCAATCTAATAGAGGGGGGGGGGAAAGGATCCCCACCTCCATTTCCAAACCCCAGTGTAAGACCTTTCAATTGCCCCAAATTGAGGCTAGACTGTACCACATCAAAACTGCAGCTCTGAAATATATTTCTGGCTACTAATCTATGTTGCAATACACAGCTGTTCATATATTTCAAGACCAGTCATTGCAAAAGCAGTCGGATGCAACAATTACTCACCCAGAGTACAAGCCAAGAGAACCTTGCCTTTGATCCTTTTTTAATTGCAGGCGTTGTTATTGTTAAATAAGTGAGAATGAAAGGATATTTCAACTAAACAAGATTGCGAACTCTATTACACCGCTGTGGCTGCACAGAGTTTTGCTTTGTAAGGTTTCTGTGATCGTGTTTTTTGATTCCCCGCTCTGATCTTGTTTAGAGGTCTCGGATATAATCTCAAATAAAAACTGGTCTTGCATGTAAAGTGCCGTTTGCTGATCAGACTGTAAAACAGATCGCACTGCTATTATGTGAAACACTGCCATCTAGAGTGCTTTAATATTATTGTCTGCAGCCCAGATGAAAACGAGAAGCACGCGTTGACTTGTCCAGTCTATACAGCCAGTAATTCATGCTTTGTGTTTGTGTTGAAGAGCCTATTATTGAGTCCCGTGCTAAGCGATTAATGTTGGCAGGGTTCACGTATATAAGAACTATCTCTGATGGGTACATTAGTTCACTCTCTTTAGTCTGGAAGTACGTCTTGCATTGTTTGTTCCTGTCCATGTCCAGCCTTGTTTTAATCTTTGGAAACACAGTTCAAAGGAAAACAGCCTTGGTGCCTACAGCCTCCTGCACACGTGTTAAATGTGTGAATGCAAACGCATTACAGAAAACTTTGTGAAACATGTATTTAGTGAATCCACATACCCGATAAACCCTGAACTCATGTCCAATTGCATTGTCAAGCCTTAAAGAGCCATGCTAATAGCTTCTAACCCAGTAAATCTGCTTTTCATTCCTTTATCTTGTTTAACCCTGAGAGGGGCTCGTCTCCAAGGCTGCGCTCCTTCACGTGAACTCTCAGGACTGAGAGCTGGGTAATGTAAACCCCCAGCTCTTTAGCTGCTGTCTGATACTCTGTTTAAACTGTGTTGCACTCCTGGGGGGGGATCTGCTGGACCCCAGGATCACCACTCTCTGGATTTGCAGAATGCATCAGACAGGTTCAGGATAGGGGCCGTCTCAAAATTCCTATCGAGGCTGGTCTGGGTTGTTTTCTTAAATGGGGTTGCCTTTACTTAACCTTTTATATCAATAAGCTAATTATCTACTGCTACTATTATTAATAATAATAATAATAATAATAATAATGAAAACATGTCACTTTTGGGGTTCTCCCTCAAGAAAATGAAATTTCATGACGGCCCCTCACAAAGCAGCAGGCTTCAAGCTAACAGCATGGGTTCGAATAGGCTAATAGGCCTGACTAATTTATTTGTGTGATTTTCTTAATCCCCCTGCTGGCTCTCCTGCTCAATTAAGACCGAAGCGTCTCACTGCAGGACTCGTGATTAACTGGGTATTGTTCATTTATCAATCGCTATAGGGATCAGTTCCGGATGACACTAACATTTCCATCTCCTGTGTGCCGTCTTCATTCTAGCTAGGACAGGCAGGGGGGGCTCAGCAGGGTGAAGGAGGGCTCCTTTGGGAACTGCAGGGTTCAGAACCCCCTTGTGGGGCTCCTACACACAGCACCGCTCCGAAATGAACACAAACAAGCATTTGTTTATTTAATAACACCTTTTCAGAAGGTATAACCAACCAGAAAATAAACAGTCTGCCTCTGTCTGTCGTGGGGTTTCAATGAGAGGCACTTGTTTTGTGCTTTCTGTGATTTATCAGCGCTTGACATTGGTTTGACATCTCGTGAGTCAGTAACGCATAAACAGAGCCGTTCCGTCATGAAGTTTAAAGGCATATTGTGTCAGACATTCTCATAGTAACGTTGAACGAGAAATGATTTGAAGTGCAAGCAGGACGGCTTTTTAATAGTGCTCGTATCGGATCGTTTTTACAGTTTAGGTCAAATGCCAGTACGTTTTTTTTTTTTGTGTGTGCCTCAACAGTATGAAAGGCTTCCCTGATGCAATGCTGATTGTTCTCTCCCTCCGTTTCGTTGGTCTCTCCCACAGACCCAGAGTCCCAGAGGAAGCGCACTGTACAGAATGTTCTGGATCTGAGGCAGAACCTGGAGGATACCATGTCCAGCTTGAGGGGGGCACAGCTGTCTCACAGGTAAGCAGAGACTATCCCATGAAAGGAGTAGTTTGGGATGTTTAGCCCGTCCTACAAGTGGTGTGCAAGGCAATGCAGTTTCCTGTTGCTTAACAGACCTTAGATATGAAGGAGTTTGAAACTCTTCAGGTTTGTGTTGAATGCTGAACATCATTCGCTGTGGTTTTAGGTCTTGGCTTCGTGTCCATCCATATTTTATAATCTCCAGCATTAATGTGATGTAAGCTGTATACTGTCTGCAGTGGTAATGTAATCCAAACAAAGCCATGCTGCTATTCACGCCTACATAATGCACTTTGATTCACTAGAATGGCCCATTAAAGTTACACAGACATACCTATAGAGCAGAGAGTACATAATAGCTTTGCATAATTCCATCCAGACACTCTGCTGGAGAATGAAACGCACAGCAGAGCGAGCGAGATCTGTGTCCTACACACAAGAGATACTAGGATCCGTGGCTCCATTCTAGTCCCTTAATGCAGGAAAGGCTTTGCTTCGGCTGGCCCTATGAATTGAATGAGCCACACCCGAAATGAATTTCTTAGCTGCCCTGTAATCACACTAGCATGCCATTTCTCTTCCTCACACTGCGTTCTCTGTGCTAATGCACAGTCCTTGCCAGCTCTCTGTTCTCTCATTACCAGGTTTCATTCACACCAGAGACTCTCTTTTTAAAGGTGTCACCCCTGAGGTCAAAATATCCATTTCCACCACCCTGCATAACCTCCAGTAGCATTCTCACCAGTCCTTACATTACGTCTGAACTCTCTAATGCATATTCCCAGTGTGCTGGTGCAGCACGACAGAGCAGCCCTGTACTGCTGGTATACACATGTTCCACACAATCTCTGCTTTGACTGCAGGGTCCATAGCATGCTCTTTAAGCTCCTCTGATGGTTGCCACGGTGATAGATTAGCGCTGTCTTTCTGATATCCCAGCATGCTTTTCTTTGTGTGTACAGTACTGTATATACAGCTATGGCCAAAGGTTTTGCATGGCCCTATAAAATTCACTCATTTTGCTTCATAAAGCTTCATGAAACCTGCTCAGTAGTGTTTATAATAACATATTCAATGACATACCTCTTTATAGTTTTCCATATACTGTACATATGAGCCATGAAATCCAGTGTGTGATGCAGTTTGCATTTCAGTGCGCTCGTCGGCTGACTGTATCCAGCACGCTCACTGCTGATAAACACAGGGAGTGCTGCTCTATTGTCTTTATTAGTATTCTCTTAAAACCTCTGCTTCCTGGCTTGATTTTAATACACAGTCTGCATCCACGAGCATCAATGCCCGCTACGTTTAGAGACTGGAATTACCAGAGAGAAGCAGCCCTGCTCCAGAGTCCCACCCGGTCTCACTGCTCCCTTACGCGTGATGTGAACAGCATAGCAAGTCCTTTCTGGCTCTATCTGTGAATATAGATGCGTTTTACACACTGCGCAGGTTATTGTGAGTGTGAGCTATTGCACTGTGCTGTATAGCTGCCACAGTGCACAGATGCAGGACTCCATGAGCTGCTTTAGGTTAGCGGGTATGTGAACAGCCTGTCATTCTTCTGTGCTGTGGAATGAGCAAGGTGAAGCCTTTTTAAAATGAGATAGAGATATATACATACAGGTACAATAGCTTTCAAGAACACAGACGTCTCTTCTTCGCAGAAAATTAAAAATCAGCTCAACACAGAAGGGAAATACCTTGGCATTCTGTTGTAGAATTGTAGATATTCTGTTAAGATCAGGGAATTGTAATTTATGAGAAAGTAAACATGCTGCCATGAATGTCTACATGCAGAAATGATCTATAAAATGAACACTGGTAATTTGGGGCCAATGTGAAGCCCTACAATATTCTTTATACTTGAAAATGGTGTATTGTTTTTTCCAGCACAGTGTACACATGTATAATTAAATAACCACTTTGCTGTACAGTGAAAGGTAATAGAGCTTCCAGCCTTGTCTCTCCGCTGTGATGGTGTTCTAGCAGTACTGTACTATAATTACAGACTGCTTGACTGGCTTAAGAGCCCTGGTCATTTTCCAGCCCAGTGTTGCCATGGATGTTACAAACCAGGTTTTCAAGTGTCTTTGATGAATCCCAGCCCTGCCCTGCAATGTGGAGCCTCGTCCTCATCTGCATCCTGCACACTCAGAAACCGCCCCCCGCATTTACAATCTCACTCTCCTCACGAGAGCACCAGGTTGAAATGCAGGTGAAGTGTTTGTTTGTTCAAATGATTCCTCTGTTTATACAGACACAGGGTTCACTGGGCCACGTGTGTGTGTGTGCGTTCTGAAGCATTGTTGCAGAAGTGAATGTGCTGGGTGTACGTTATTGCTCTTGTGCTGTATAGGGTAAAAAGAACAGCGAAGAGAGATGTCACTCGGCATTTGGATGTAAATAGATATTTGATTGATGATTTTAATTGTGTTATTTGCACTTAGGAGTCCAGCCTCCCCAGCCCTCTGTCTGTAATGTGAAGGTGGTTTCTCATCAGCAGACAGCCCTCTGTAATGTGAAGGTGGCTTCTCATCAGCAGACAGCCCTCATGTTGGATACCAGCAGGCAGACATTGTGCAGGTGTCAGTGTGACTGCGTGTCTGACCGGAAAGCCAATCCTGGCCCAAGGTTATCCAGCTCTATTCTCAATTTCCTGCAGAGGGATTTGCGAGCCAGGAGATGGACGCCTTGCTTATATAACCTCGCCCTCAATCCATTTAAGCTATCTTCAGGCTCCTGTTATGAGGATGGAGGACAGTGGAGGGAAATGAAACTCTAATGTTCCTCCTGGGCTGGTAGGCAGTAAGTTTTATACCAGTCCGTTCACATTGGACTCCACTGGAAAGTCTGACAGTAGTAGAGTTTAGGAAGGAGCCTCTGTATGCAGCGTAAAACTACTCACCGTGTAGCAGGAGGAGATAGCTGTATATAGAACGAGGGGGGTGTGATTATAAATTCAGAGAATGACGATATTCAAGATCATCCCAAACATGCTCGCTTGGATTGAGATCTGGGGATTGTGGCGAAGGTGGAAGAGAACCTGAAGTCTCTGCCATACTCCTCAAAGCAATTCTAGCACGGTGGGCTTGATCTGCAACAACACTGCAGTAAACTACAGCATTCGTTCAGCCTTCAGGAGTAATCAAGGGCCCACCAGAAAAGGGTATGCCAGAAAACCTACTCCACATCAGGACACTGCCACACCACTCCGGTCCAGTGTATGTGGATGCTAGTTGGCAATTTACGCAATTGCAATTTTGAACCACATGCTTTTGACACAAAACCATGGCTGCAGAAAATTCAATGAACTGTCAACCTTCCTGATACTGTCTCACTTCCGGAGCGTGTCGGAGCGTGTCGCAGTTTAAATCAAGATTCAAGATTCCCATTAGCTTTAGAAGTGTATCTACGGGTGGGATGATCTCCTCTGAATGGTTGATCCACGAGGTTTCTAATATCTAACATTGTTTCTCTCTCTCTCTCTCTCTCTGTCTCTGTCTGTCCCCTAGCTGTCTGGAGAACAGCGTGTGCTACGACAGCGATGAGGCTAACCCTCTCAGCATGTCCAGCATGTCCAATCGCTCGTCCCCCCTGTCCTGGCGTTACGGCCAGTCGAGCCCGCGGCTGCAGGCAGGAGACGCCCCCTCCTCGGCAGGGGGGTACCACGGGCAGGGTGCCCAGTACGCGGCGCACACCATGCCCATGCGCAGCCCCAGCAGGCTGACCCACATCTCCAGGCTGGACCTCATCGAGGGCCTGGACCCAGACGACGCGGACCTGAAATCAGGTTACATGAGCGACAGTGACCTTCTGGGCAAGTGCATGCAGGAGGATGAGGACGACGACCTCACTAACGGGTAACTCACTTTGTACAATCCCATTCCCATTGCTAGCTACACAATGCAAAATCTGTGTATTAAATAATCATGTACCCTGAATGCCATGATAGGTTGGCAACTACGTCTCCCAGAATGCACCACCGCAGTGCATCAGTTATATGGCCTTCTGGGTATTGTAGTTGGATTCACAATCAAGCTGCTTTCAAAAGGTATTTTATCTCCTGAGTAGACTACACCCTTACTTGTTTAAACTCCAGTGGCCCATAGCAGTAATGCTAGTGCAGGATATTATTGTTTCTCCCGTAACACACTGATGCTTCCCTATTCTGTACCATGCCTCTTCATGTTTTAATGTGAGTCTCTATACCATGCTTTGCAGTCACTACACTTTCCTATACCTTTCCTATGGTTTATAAAAAAGTAAATACGTTTCTTACACCTTTTTAAATTCATGAACTGCTTGTGTGGTCTCAAAGCTAATCCTGAACTGAAGTCTGTGAAGAGATACCGGGGTACACATGCATGCATTGGTAATGAAAGCGGACCAGTGAAATCCCGACGCACGTTCACCCTGTGCTGCTTGCATAAGCGCCGCAGTCATGAAGCTGGGTGCAGTGTAGTAAGAGGGCGAGGGAGAGGTCATGCCTCGCTGCTCAACGTGTAGGATGATTTACTGCATAACAGCAGTACTTCAGGAAGGAGAAGACATTAGAGTCTGGAGGAAAAGGCTGACTCAGGGTGGACTACTGGAAGAATAATCCCCCGGGACAACGCAGCCAGCAAGTCTCCCGGTCTCCTGGAACCAGGTTTCAAGCCGCTGTTCCTGAGAGAGTGTCTTGATGTTTCTCAGCTTTAGTTTCAGAGTCCTGACATGATTTAAGGAGGTGTGGGTAATAAGTACACACAGTAACAAGTTCAAGTAATATGAAGTTGGCTTGCTTTCCAGTTGTTTCTGGTTGTATAATTGAGTAGTTTCTTCAGTGTCTGAACTACATTGTGCATTCCTGTATTTATGGTACAGTGGAAAACTGCTTCATAGTTCAACCAGTCAACTCAGTCATTTGTTTGTAATTAAGTGGTTTATGAACAAAGCCAAGCTCTGTTTTTTAAAATTTTTATATGGTACAGAACAACAGCACTTAATCTAATGGAGACGTGATTCAGACACGGTTTATGCCCAGAAAATTCACTTTTTATTTTTAAAAAAGCCTACTCAAGCGTTTTTTAAGCTCTAATGGAAAATGAATATAAATAAGTAATATTGTCTCTGGCAATCAGATTTCAGGTTCAGCTTCAGAAGGTGCCAGGTAAGCTTAGATACAGTACTTGGAACTCTTCCTAATGTGAAGAGCAACACATAAATATGTCTTCAGAAAATGTGATGGTCAGAGGTCCACGGCATTATCTATCACCACGCTAAATGTGCAATTCTCCATGCTTTCTACTTGCTATTACTGGGTTTTTAAAATGGTGGTAAACCAAGATGTCAATCATGTTTCGCTATTACAACCAGTTAGAATAGTGATCTGTTAGGAGGAGGTGATCTTTACCAAACTACAAATAAGACTTTATATTCTGATACTGACCATTCCATGACCAATCAGCAACAACCCTTTGAGTAGACAGCTGTAAGTGTTTTGCATACTTATCGTACACTTCTGAAATTGAAGGTTTCCACAGCTGTTTCATTGTAATAGCAGGGTTCAGATTAGAAATCCATTGGGATTTAGAGAAAGTCTGCTCTTAGTCTGATTTACCGTGCTTGGTTGTGATTTTGTTATACTTTGCTACACTTCTCTATGATTTTCTCATGGTAGAACTGGCAGCAAAAAAAACCACACAGCACGATGCCTTGTGGCATGGAAGTTGTTTTCAGGAGACTAGGTTTCAGGCTGCTGCACCCCCCGTGTCTCAGTTTGTGGACTGCAGCTGCGGGCACGTTGGTATTAATTTGTAGTTGTTATTTAAAGTTCCCTGACAGTGCGATCTGTGTTCACCGCACAATTACCCAGCAGGGGTGGCATTGTGGACGGGGCGGACGAATAATCTGTGGGGGGGGGGGAAAAAGAAAAGAAAAAAACACAAAATCGCATCCGTCAGGCGGAGGGGTCAGCGTTGTTATTTTTGTCGTGGCTTTGTGTCGGCCCTTCACAAGACGTGAATGGAAGGTTTTAGGAAATGAAGTGTTTTCTGAAACTAAAGATTTCCTTTGAAATACCCCAGCAATTGTTTGACTTCCAACGCCTCTTTTTTTATATTCATGTGTTTGTTTTAAAATCCAATCCAGCTCAAGTTTAGATAGTTGTGGCTAGCCTTTTTGATCAGGCTATTTATCACAGAAGCCATGTCCCCATACCGGCTCAGTGGTGTACTGTTTCATTATTAGTCTTCCGCACAGTCCAGAGCTCTATCTGGAGTAGAAACAAAACTCTTTATATATTTCAGAAAGTAATCAAACCCTGAAAAAAGCCCTTCGATTTAGACTCAGCTGGCTCTTCCATGGCACTTCAATACAACGGTTCTGTACTGCAAGGTTAGCACAGGGGCAGCTACTTCAATAGGAGCCTGGTGAAATGGTACTGGTAATCCATGACATAGTCCCATGGTACCATGTCGGCACTAGCCTACCAGACCACTGTTCGGTATTTCAGTGTTCCTCTGAATCTGTCGCATCTTTGTGCTCCATTGGTCTTTAAATCATTGAGCAGTAAACAGAAGTCACCGTGTCCTCCGGCTGCCGTCTACAGCGGATCCCAGAATGCCGTGCGCTACCCCCTCTTTGTTTGATGTGTTACAGTTCAGAGAAGACCATTCATCTCCCTCCATTGAACCTGCCATGCTTTGCTGCATTGGCACAGTTTCCTTGATTTTCATTAAACCCTGCTGTAAATAGCTCCTTCCCTCCCTCTCTCCCCCTCTCTGTCCCTGGTTTAATTTATTACAGTGTCAGAAAGCAGGGCAGTCCTCTAGAGGTGCTGTTATCAGCCCCCTGCATGTAGAGGATTTAGATAAGGTAGCAGCTCTGAGAGGATGCGGTTCATGGAAGCTGTTTGCTCAGGTTTCTCTTTGACAGAGTGCTGGCGGCACATTCCTCCCCACTGCGTGTGTGATAAAGGTGACGTAGAAACGTCGTCATTATTTAATGCCTCCTCAATTAACGCACAGAAGGAAGTGGTTAGGGATTAGGAGGGACGAGCGAGGGGCTTGGAGTTAATCCAAATTCATACCATTTGAAACCAAAGTGTTTCCTTAATTTCATGTTCGGAGCTTACATCTGTGGTTTTAATAAGATGACTTTCGCTCGTTTCCACCCGATTTGTCTGTGGTTATTTTAACCACTTCACTGTGTTCGTCTGTATCAGGCATCGGCTGTTTTCGAAAACAGACAACACTAGCCATCTACTGTTCTACCTTCAATGGGGTTTGATGGATTAGACCACACTATCCAAATTATTATACAGTAACATCGCTCTTTTCATGTAGTTCCACCAGCTGTTATGTAGGGCTGTGTGTTTCATGGCACTGCACAGTATAGCTGAGTGCAGTATTTCTCGGTGCCTGTAGGGCTGTGTGTTTCATGGCACTGCACAGTATAGCTGAGTGCAGTATTTCTCGGTGCCTGTAGGGCTGTGTGTTTCATGGCACTGCACAGTATAGCTGAGTGCAGTATTTCTCGGTGCCTGTAGGGCTGTGTGTTTCATGGCACTGCACAGTATAGCTGAGTGCAGTATTTCTCGGTGCCTGTAGGGCTGTGTGTTTCATGGCACTGCACAGTATAGCTGAGTGCAGTATTTCTCGGTGCCTGTAGGGCTGTGTGTTTCATGGCACTGCACAGTATAGCTGAGTGCAGTATTTCTCGGTGCCTGTAGGGCTGTGTGTTTCATGGCACTGCACAGTATAGCTGAGTGCAGTATTTCTCGGTGCCTGTAGGGCTGTGTGTTTCATGGCACTGCACAGTATAGCTGAGTGCAGTATTTCTCGGTGCCTGTAGGGCTGTGTGTTTCATGGCACTGCACAGTATAGCTGAGTGCAGTATTTCTCAGTGCCTGTAGGGCTGTGTGTTTCATGGCACTGCACAGTATAGTTGAGTGCAGTATTTCTCAGTGCCTGTAGGGCTGTGTGTTTCATGGCACTGCACAGTATAGCTGAGTGCAGTATTTCTCAGTGCCTGTAGGGCTGTGTGTTTCATGGCACTGCACAGTATAGCTGAGTGCAGTATTTCTCAGTGCCTGTAGGGCTGTGTGTTTCATGGCACTGCACAGTATAGCTGAGTGCAGTATTTCTCAGTGCCTGTAGGGCTGTGTGTTTCATGGCACTGTGCTCAAGCTGGCTCCGATCCCTGATGCAGGTCAAGGTGAATGAAAGCCCTGCGGGAGTGGAGAGTTACCTGCCAAGCACCATCTGGTTTTATTAATTAGAGGAATCTGATTCCAATGAAGGACACTGTCTGTCAATTCAAGTAGAGAAAGAAGTCCTTTAGCCACCAAAATGATTCCAAACCTGCTTATTTTAAATGTATAAGAACTCTTACTGTTGCAGTCTTGTCCTTTTAGTTTAAAAATGTAACTTCATATGCTCAACCAGGAGCCGAGACAAGCAGGAAAACATGGTTCTGCAGCCAGTTCAACGGATAGAAATGTTTCTTGTGAAATGATTGTGTTTTGGTCCTACATTGCTCTGTTAAGCAATGCTATAGCAACCATAACTTGTAGTCACATTCAACCAAAATAGACTTGCAATCGAAATGCAATCTAATAGTATTTAAAAAGAAAATTTAATATTTATATAAATTAATGTCTTATACTGTGTTTCTTTTTAAATACATTTAATAAAATGGCCTATGTAAGTTGCCTTTTTTTTTTTTTTTTTAGTCTCAGTTCATATTATAATTTTGGCAAATTGAAAAGCATTGTGAGTAAGCTTTGATTAGGATCGTTTCCATGGTGTCACATGGTTCAGACACAGGCAAGTCCACTAATCTAACCTGGCTATGTATAGCAAACAGGAACAATCAAACCCCTTCATCCTGTCAGAGATCATTAACAAGTACTGAATCCTCCCTGAACTGCACTGTGTTTTTGTATCTCTGGGCTGCATAACGGTTGCCATAGAAACCTTTGTGGAGAGTCTAGATTTCAAACAGCTTTTTCTTTTTTCAAGAGTGAATGATTAAAGCAGGATTTCTAATGACCCAGGACCTCACAGCTAGGCAGATACTGACTGATGAAGCACAGAGCTTCATGAAGCTCCCTGGTTTTTAGACTTGTCTCATAACATGCTTGGTTGCATTTGCTGTTCCAGTGTTGGCATTCAGTTGCCAGATTTGTGAGCTCATTAAGATACAGCGCCTTCCACCCAGTGGCTGCTGGGGGCTAGTCAGTGTGCAAGGATGCAGTCAGCAGGGTCTGTTTTCTGCGTTCTTGTGTGGTTTAGTCTTCTGTGCTCTCTGCTTCATCAGAAGCAATGCACGCCTCGTAGGCAGTCAACATTGTGTATGGTCGTTTTGAATGTATATTCATCAATGGTTCATTTCACTTGCAGGGACCAATTGCTTAACAAATGTGAGTCATTTTGATCCCCAAAAAGTTACTGCAAAAAAAAATGTGTGTTTGCAGCACCATGCTCTGGAGACGCGGTCTGCGTGTGTGTGTGTGTGTGTGTGTGTTTGCAGCATCATGCTCTGGAGAAGCGGTCTGCGTGTGTGTGTGTGTGTGTTTGCAGCACCATGCTCTGGAGAAGCGGTCTGCGTGTGTGTGTGTGTTTGCAGCACCATGCTCTGGAGACGCGGTCTGCGTGTGTGTGTGTGTGTGTGTGTGTGTGTTTGCAGCACCATGCTCTGGAGAAGCGGTCTGCGTGTGTGTGTGTGTGTGTGTGTTTGCAGCACCATGCTCTGGAGAAGCGGTCTGCGTGTGTGTGTGTGTGTGTGTGTGTGTGTGTGTGTGTGTGTTTGCAGCACCATGCTCTGGAGACGCGGTCTGCGTGTGTGTGTGTGTTTGCAGCACCATGCTCTGGAGAAGCAGTCTGCGTGTGTGTGTGTTTGCAGCACCATGCTCTGGAGAAGCGGTCTGCGTGTGTGTGTGTTTGCAGCACCATGCTCTGGAGAAGCGGTCTGCGTGTGTGTGTGTGTGTGTGTGTGTGTGTGTGTATGTGTGTGTGTGTGTGTGTGTGTTTGCAGCACCATGCTCTCACCGCATGAGACTCGCCAGGCTCCGTCCAGGTGCTGCATCAGACTGATGCAGTTTGTTTAATCAAGCAAAGGAGAAGAAGCTGGCAAATTTCAGACCCCGGTTCTATCACTATGGCAACACAGTCGTCTATGCGACGTTAAGGCCGTGTGGTGTGTTTAAATGAGTCTTCTTTCTCCTTTTACGAACAGAGGGGGCTTCAGCAGCTCTATTATAATGGCAACGATGATGTCCCAAATACTGGAGTCTGTTACCTGGTTGAGTGTGTAAATATTACAATTAGAAAATGGACTGTTTTGAACGGCAGACGATAAGAATTCTGGTTGAATTAAATTGGTGGTAGACAATATATAAATAAACCTCCAATATCTTGAATAAATCAATTTTCAGGCCATTTTAATGTCTAGTTTATAAAACAATATAATATGTGGATAGGGTTTATTCAGCAGCTGCTAATTCTTATTTGAACCATTTCAGCGCTCCGTGCAGCTGGATTGATAAGCTTAGAAGCTTTGAAAGTGTAAATCTGAGCTCTGAGCTGCACTGCCTCAAACTAAACGGAGAAAAGGTAGCTTTTGGATTCGAACGATGTCGTTGCCATGGTACCCGTAATAAAGCCTCCATTTCAACCCCTCCCACCGGGACAGGAAGGTCAGACTCTGACGAGACTGCATCATTCTAATACTGTATGAGAAATCCAATCGAATGAACGTGAAGACGAGGCTCACGAGTTCCGTAGTGACATCACTGTGAGGTCAGAGTGTTCGACGAGCATTCCAGGATGTTCCGCTCCAGATTCCACAACGCCTTTGATTTACACTCTCTCTCTCTCTCTGTGAGCTCTCTGTCGTTTTGCTGGATTATCTTGCAAGCTGTGTGATCTTCTATTCAAAGTGGATGATTTAAGTTCATTAGTCATTCATTATAAATGCACTGAAACACGTGCAGCGAATCCCTAAAGCATCCTGGGATGGATTGCATCCATAATATTTAGATGCTGCATCTTGAGATCCAGACCATGCAGAATTTCTTAAAGGGTTGTTTTTCCCAAGTTGTTTCAATACTGTAATTCGATCATGCTTTTGCACGCACACTGGATGTAATAGCTGTATATACTGTGTGTGTGTGTATATATAATAGTGTCTGTCTCCACTAGCTGCTGCCTGTGTTAATTGATAGGCCCCCATTGGGAGCCTTGCCCCATTAAAGAGTCCCATTAACAACAGGCTGCCCCCAGGCAAGGAAGTTAACTTGCAGTTTGGAATAGATTGTTTTCTGGTTAATGAAACCCATGTGCTGTTGCTGCTGCAGATCGCTTGTGGTTTTACACTGTGTGAAAATCCACTCTGCTCTAATGGGAGCGGGTTTACAGGCACCATTGGGGAATTAAAGGGGTAAAAAACCCCACATGAATGTGATTTATTAATATTGCACACTTGTTTTATCGTACTGTTATTAAAATAGTGTTTTTCACCTTGAGCCATTATAAAGTAAATCAGAATGTATTTCAAGCTGTGGTCGTTCTTTTTCTGTCTTAAATAACTTGTTTCCAATGTCTTGCACCCTGTTCGCGTTACCCGTATGATGTGCGTTAGGATTTAGGGTCAAACACGATCCTCACGCGGTGAAAACATGCCGGAAACGTGTTCTTGAGGTAGTGAAAGGCAATCGCATGGCTTGAGTGTGGATGACTGAACTGCAACGTAACATCTCCAGCAAGGGACAGGAGCTGTATTGAAAAGCCATTGTCCAAACCAGACTGCAACTGCAACTTTTTTATTGATTCGTTGTCGATGTGTCATTCAGATGTCAAAATGTTCCCCTCCAGCTATTAAAAAATCCATCAATAAATAAATCAAGTACATTGAATTGAGCCTTTAAGGCTTAATGTTTGTTTAAACAACTTCGCAATTTCCAAATGCTAAAATCATTGCCAACAAATATAATCCCTCAAATCTCTGAACGGGTCATCCATGGTAAGAAAAATATAAAGCACGCTGTTAAATCTCACGCTAAGCTGAAGCCTAGGCTCTTTGTAACATGGCATGTGGAGGGATACTGTGCATCTCTCTCTCTGTGTTACTGTGAAGCCACAAGGTTTGGCAATGGGGAGCAGGCCTGTGCAGTGTTTCTCTGGAAAGGAAATTGATTTCTCGTAAGGGATTTGTAAGACATGATTTTTTTCACTGGAAAGGAAGGATCAGATTTGAATTTTCTTGTTAAACCTATCTGTCTGTCTGTCTGTCTGTCTGTCTACTGTATCTTTTAGAAGCTTGGTGAGATTTCAGTTTCTCGTTTCTTTTCAATATCATTTTGTAGTTTTCTTTGATTTACATGGTGTTAAATAAAAGATCTAAATTAAGTTCAGATAGTTTTAAAAAAAAATGTGTGCCTCAATCCTAAATTTCTAGGTGATGCTAAACTTTTGGTCATAGCTATAGATTGATTGATCGATTTGTCTGTCTAGAAACACTGAAACAAGTCTATCAATCCAGGCGTTGGGAAAGGCTTTGTCAACTTTATTCTAGCAATGCAAGGATCTGTTCCATTAATACCGCCATCCTTTTAAATATGACCCTCTGGCATTTTCCAAATCAGACAGAATCGCACTAAAGAGATTTACATGTGCTGATAAATGTCTGATTCCCATAACCTTGGTCCCCAGATACCAGCCCCTATCGACAAACACAAATGTAACACTAAACAATGGCACAACAGCACGATGGCATTCCATTGACGTGACTGTTTTGTGACCCTTTCTTTTTTAACAGGGAGGAGCTGTTGGAGTAATCCAGTGGGGTGAAGTTAGAAAGTGCTGTGTTGAATTCAGTAATCAAGTTGGCACTGCTGTGCTATGAGCGAGCACAGCCAGGGGAGTATATGAACCAAGACTGCAGCCCGCTGTATCTGTGTCCCGGAGGGGTGAGCTGGCTCCCCCTGTGTCCTGGGATGGGGGGGTCCGTGTCCATCACAAACAGCTGCAAACATCTGCATCTAGCATCAGCACATCTGGAAGGAGTCAAGGCAGCGTGGAGGGGGGGGGGGGGGGGTCAAGGGGGGTCAGATTGAGTAACACTAAAACACAGCTACAAGGAATTAGAATGTTTTTTTGGATATGGCTGTTTTAAAATGACATATTGGTTCTGTAATAAAATAACAACTCCGCTAAGAACAACAAAACTCCTCAATGTGCAATAGTTTATATTAGTGTCAGCTCAGTAATCCAAATGGAATCTGATCCAACCTCCAACAGCGATGCAGTGATCTGTACTAAAGGGGAAGTATAGCATGGTGCGAGACATTGGCTAATATTTTCAATCACTGCCTGTAATCTGTAGACATCTTCTGTTGCACTTCACTGGTGCACTACACTGGCAATGCAAAGGTGCTGCCCCAAGGAGGAGTGCCCATGCAAACGGAACATTTGTTGCCATATTGAAATGGAATGCGGTCTATCCTGGCAAAACCAGAGCAAAGTATAGCATTATGAAACTAATGGTCATTATTATCTGGCACATGTTTTTTTTCTGATAGACGTCTGTGTGATTGTAGAGACACATCGCCACAGGAATCTCAGGCTCGCCATTCGTCTGCTATGGATGGAAGGGGAACGAATGAGTCTTTCTATTGGAATGACAAGAAGAGCAGTGAGAGGCTGGCTTTGGGTTTCCTGCACATCATTCGCATTGCAATCATATTCGCTGTGCTCCCTCCCCATTCTTTTATATTGTTAGCATCATGGCATCACAGCACGTCTGCGTCGGTGCAGCTCAGGCATTGCGCTCAACCTGAATGACTGATTGTTAGCTGATGGGCCTGAGCTCCTGAGACCCCCCCCCCCTCCCCCCCGCTCCGCAGCACACCTTGACCAAACCAATCGCCTGGAACGAATAGAATAGAATTGTGGGAATGACTACAGGGGCTTATTTTCCGGTTCAGTGGAGAGAAGCGGTCTATGGGAGCGCAGAGCTGCATTCTGGGAGATTCTCTCCAATGGCTTTCAATGGCGTAACAGTGTGGCTTTCATGACAGCACAATCAGGGTCGTGTCCGATTCATCCAGACTCCTCGTTTTCACTCCGCTTATTGGATGAAGCCAGGGGTCTGGAGGAACGAGGCCAGTCTTCAAAGCCTTTGGAGCAGTGAAGTGCAGCTCCACACTCGGGGAGGAAGCTCTATTTAATAGACAGGAGCCTGTCATTTCTTCACCACTCTGATGTGACTCCAGGCTGGCAGAATGTTATAACCTGCTGCGTCTTAAAGGAAATATCAACTCTAGCTGGGGTCAGGCCTAGAGGGGTTCCCTGAACCCTGACCTTTGACCTGGAACAATTCAGTGTGTCTCCCCAGTACTGTAAACACATTTAAAAACATTGCATGCAAAGTAGAAGTCATGAAGTCAACACGAGCAGCATTGCACACGTAACCAGTGGTTTGAAAGAGGCAAGCTGCAGAGTTGTGCTGGTTTTAGCACTCAGTAAACAAACAGTAGAGAGGCCTCTTGTCTCTGGAAATACCAGCCCTCCCACTTTTATTTGCTCAGTCTCGTGTGTCTTCCCAACGCTTGCTAAAATAACTAAAGGAAAGGATGTTGAGCCTGGAAATAAAAACAGACTTCGACAAACAAAGATCACTGGTTTGCTGTGTCACCGATGATGGGTCCGTTCAATCCAAATAAATATTAATTTCAATGAAAAAACCTCCCTGCAGCCGCAAGATGAATGGAATGAAGCCCTGTAGGGTTTGTGATAGAAGTGTTATTGGAATGCGGAGGTATATGATTGTCGACCATTCCCTTTTGAGAGTCCAACCATCACAAAGACCCCCATTGACAGAACATACCTACTATATAGATATATCTATTTAACTGGCTGTCTACCTCTCAAACTGTGGTACTGCAGAGTTCAGATAAAAGGCAACATGCTTTTGAACCTCTTTTAAAACACACACACATGGGCTAAATTACAGCCTGCTAAACGGCTAATGTATTATTGTTCAATAGCCGTGTGTTTGGAGAAGGAAACCCCAAAGCCCTGCTGATGTTTGAGCAGTTAGTGATGTCAAGTAAACTTGCAGCACATAGCTGTCATCCAGAGTTCACGTCCCAGTGAGGAAGCAAGCCCCCCCAGAGATGGGACTGTCAGGTGGGCTGATGGATGAGGACGGGGGGGGAGGAGGCAGACACACAAAAATCACAACACCTCCTCCTCCTCCCCTCGTGGGATTGCAGGTTCAATTCAACGAGCTACTCAGCTGGAAAAATGTACATGAAAGAAACTGAGCTAAGCGTGCTGTAATAATGATGTTTCCATTACAGTACCAGCATCAGCAGCACCAGTGTTGCACCGTATCTGCAGCCGTATTGATTCCAATCGCTTGCATTGCCATCGCTGGGAATCCTGTGGTCTACTAATGCTTCTGCTAGGGTTTCTTCAGGGTAATGCACTGGGATTATAACGGGAAAACTCTTTAGTAGAGACAGTGCTGACAGTTAGAATAAATACCTTTTATTGTGTAATTAGTTACTTTAAAAGCAATGGGAATTTTCTTCGCGTTTGGCACCACCTGGTGGACAGCATGGAAGCTGACTGTTCTCTTTTAACGCTTTGAGCCGGATTCCTTAAGTTTCCACTTGTAATGTTGCTGAACCAGCACCTGCGTTGTGCGACTACGTTCTCCCAATAGCACAATGGGCTAATGGTTTTAACATTTTCTTGTTTTAATGGTGCAAACTTTTCATGTGACGTTGGCTGTGCTAACTCCTGTCACATGACTATGGATGCAGTCGTTCATTCATAAACAGATCTGCCAATAAGTTATAAGCATGCTGGGAACTATCTAGCCATACAGTGCTGAGATTTGGTTCTGGCAAATAACATCCAAAGAGAACGAAATCAAGCAATTGCCAGTAAGGTTATTAAGAACAAAAGACAAAACACATTCGCAACAAACGTTCAGTATGGTCATGTGACCCCCTCATGACCTCGTCCGTGCCTGTGCCAGTGTGAGTCCCCTACTGTACAAGCCAAAGCATGTGTGGATGTAACCTCTGCCGTCATGCCAGCCTGGTTTAATTACACTGCCGTTACTGCTACACGTTGTAAAGTGTGTCTCTTCTGTTTAATTCAAGGCTGTGCGGGAATCCCCTGCCTAATCTCTGCCCACTCCCTGTCTGCCAGGCTTGTTTTAATGTCCTCAGTGGCATGTTGATTTAAGGACCAGCTTTGTGGAAGGCATGTGGTGCAGCCTGTCTCTTGGGAGCCCGCTCCCCAGTTAATAAAGTTAACGCCAGGACAGGCGCTTTGGTTCCACGCGGGCCGTGGCGAGGGGGGGTGCCAGCTGGCTGTGTGCCAAGGCTTGTGAAGGGGCACCTGGCTGAAAGACCAACTGGATGCTGCTTCCCATGGTGAATCTGCACAGTAATGTCTCCCTTGGTCATGTGGTTGCTATACTGTTCAATGTCATGAATTGGATTCCACTAAGCTGTGCTACACCTTGCTGTGCTTCTGTTATTTATTCAGCGAGGTATTTATCACAGAATTACAGAACTAGCTGTTTGATTCCAGTCCGCTTGCTCACAGAATTACAGAACTAGCTGTTTGATTCCAGTCCGCTTGCTCACAGAATTACAGAACTAGCTGTGTGATTCCAGTCCGCTTGCTCACAGAATGTCTGCTGTGAGGTATGAGATTCTGTCCGAATTCTGCCCAGTAGTTCAGCGCTTGGTTTTTCAGTGTTCACTTAAACACTTGTGGTGCACTTACTGCACAAGGTGTAGGTGAGGAAGACATGCAGGTGAACAGGGAACATTTATTTCTTCTGTGGTAATTATTTGTTTTGTCTCCATGACTACAGCTTGTGGTTGTTTGAATGATAACGTATGAACTTCTACCAAATTGACTACCAACAGATCTACAGTGTTTTTTTTATTTTAACGGCTCTGTTGACTCGTGCTGTTTGGGGTCAGATGAATGTTCTAAGCTTGGCTCTGTCAGTTGATAAGGATGTTTGATGCAACAAAGAAGCAGAGTGAATAATGTGTTTATAAAACTAGCAGAGCCCTGGTCTGTTTCTCACAGGGCTGAGGGAGTTCGGTGCTGTTTTAATGACTAAAAGATGTTGGAGTATTAGTAATGCCTCCTACTGTGAACTTTCCCAACGAGGTCTCCCAGCAAGACTGTGCTGTCACATCTGATACACGCACACACACACTCCCGCAATCGCACATGCTTCTAGAAGTTACACAGAAAAACAACTGGAACATTTGCCATATAACTGTCGGGCCACCATGGGGAGCTGTGATGTCACAGACTGGATGTGACAAATCATTCCTCGGATTCCTTCAGGGAAGTTATGTGCTCCTCAGAATGATCCACAGCGATCACGTCACAGAGGAGAATCAGACGGGAGGGGAAGGGCTTTTAATGGAACAGAAGTGTGCCTACATACGCTGGTCACAATTTAGAGACAGCAGGGACATATTTTCAAAGCTTTTAAGTCCTAAACTAGCTCCAATTTTTTAATTTTTTTTTTAATTAGAAAACTAAACCATGTTAATGTGACAAAATGAAAAGCAAACACAATTTTATTATATATACCTGTGCTTGTATTTGAATTGGAAATCATACTTTCCATGGCCTGTATTTGAATTTCTGTCCTGTAAAAGAAGGTGCTGGTGATTGAATCGTGTTTTCTCCTGCTCGTTGAGTGATCTCGTGCGAGTGTCAATGGAAACAGGGCCAGTGCGTTCCAGCCGCTCCCATCGCACGGCTCTGCTTGCGTTGCACACTTAGCTTGTTATTGTTATCAGATGCAAGACACTGAAAAGCCTCTGCGTGGATCAACTGAAACAACCCTGCTGATGCTGGTCCCAATTAGCCACAGAGGAAAAACAAAACTCTGCCTTGAAAGCTTTTGCTCCGGTGAACGCTTTGAAAAAGAGGTTTGCAAGAGAAGACAGCGTGCGTGTTGATGTTAACTGGAGAGCCTTTGGTTTTCATAGCCGTATAAATTGAGGTTCCTGTAAAATATAAAACAAGTCAAATGGGAGTGTGCTTTTGTACTTCCTTGCTCTACAGCAGAGCTGTGGCATTCATAACCTACTCCTGCTGCATGTTGAAACAGGAACGTTCTTAGAGTTGGGGGGGCAGTACTGTACCTAAAGGGAATATAAACAAACCGGACCACTAACAAGGCTGTATTCTGAAGAAGAAGAATGCACAGATAGAGGTAAACTATTGGTGCAGTGCAGGATCGTGGGACACTGTGCTTTTAAAACAGTAGCAGGGTGTGAAAGATCATTCAGTCTCTGCAGGATTCCAGGGCTTGTTTCTGGGAGTTTGGCAGTCTCATGTCGTGACTGGGGTGTGTTCTCATGGAAAGAAGCGTGGAAGCGATGGCATCATTGCTGGTGAAGTCACACCCAGCAGAGGAATGGAAACACTGACTGAAAACTAGAGGAACTTAAAAAGAGGGTTTTTAAAAGGTCCGGAGATTTAAAAAATAAAACAAACCGGTGACAAACCTAAAAGAAACGCCCTTAGACAGTGTGATATATGTTGATTGACTGCAGACATTTTTTAGACAGTCGGGGCAGACTGTTCAAAGCATAGCTGAGTGGATACATTAGGCACTTATAAATATTTCACTCCCGATTCCTGCAGCGGGAGACATGAACTGCCTCTCGTGATCTGCCAGAGAAAGGTCTAAATATTTAAATCCCAGTTAATCAGGAAGGCAGTCTTTTTTTTTTGTTCTGGAATTTCTGCCATTTTATCACACAATAGCCTTCCATGAAGTGCTTCTCAAACTGAGGGTAATGCACACGGGTTCTGACAAGTCACACCTTCAGGATGTGTGATGGTTATCTCTGAAACCTGATGTAAATCAGAAATGACATTTCTAAGACATTTTGCATGAGTATTTGATTCCATCGTAGCACTTATTTAATGGACAGAACCCTGCTCAGGAGGCGTCACTGTCTGTTAGTGTAGTGTATTGTTCGTGGTTACCTGTATATTTGTTTTTCAGTCTTGTTGCAGACTCTTATTCAAGTACATTAACAATAACAGCCTGTCTCTACCAGCTCATGCTTTCTCAGCCTGGGAACAACAGAAAAGGAAGATTAAAAAGGGCTTTGCATATCTAAAGAGGGCTTTGCTTGACAACTCTGTACCTGGTATCCGTGGAGGTTTGTTGTGTCAGACAAATGCAAGGGAAGGTAGACGTTGCAATGCTTTTAAAAACAACTTTTATACCAGTTTTGCCTGACATTCAGAGCTTGTATAGATTAAGGAGAGTCACAATACTGGAAGGTCAAATCAATAGAGAGAGTTGCTTCAAATCTCAACCTGCACGGTGCGGTCGAAAGCATGCAAACGATATTGTCACGCAACACTTGTGTCTTTAAACCACTTTTTTTGAGATACACAGGGGGCATTCCTATCCCAATGATCTTCAGTCTGAGGCACAGCAATGGCTCTGTAGCGATATCATCCATTGCAATGCCATCGTATCTTACACAGTAACAGTGCCACTGTATCAGGGTCACTGCGCAGTGTCACCGGTGTGGTCTGGTAATGGTGTTGCCAGGTTGGGTGTTTGTTTTTTTCAGGGTGGTATTAATGCACTGGTATTCTGCTCAAGTCATTTAAAACACACTCTGAATATATTCCATGTGCTGCTGTGGGCACTGAGCAGGCTGTTGGAAATCTGAGCAGTACACCTATCCATTTCACCTGTTTGTCTTGGCTTGAGCAACAGGGGAGGAAAAAAAAATACTTGGAGAGAAAGAAAGACTCAGATTAACATCAGGTTGGATTTCACTTGAGAAAGAGCAGGCCTGTGTATCCTTAAAGACCAGAGCGCTCTGAGCTGCCAAAAGTACTGCAGAACCCACAGAATTCCTGACAGAGTTTTCATGTTAGTTCAGTAACAGCGTTGCCAAGTTTCGTTGTTCCTTTTCCTACAAGTGCTAACGGGGGTGAACGGGGAAAACACTGCAGGCACCCCCTGCCCCTCCCACTCCAGCTCTGGGGCAGTTCAGGAATGTGAGAGGGTCAAAAAATCTTCAAACGCTGTTTAATTAAACTGTTTAGAAAAAGAGATAACCAGTCCATCAAAAAAAAACACACTTAAAAAAATAAACAGCTCAGTAAAATCAGCAAGACAATTCTGTGTTCTCCTCTTTTGTATCATTTTCACTGCTGTGCACGGTAGTTCCCTTTATAAATGTTTTAATCAGAACAGTACTTGTGTAGTTTACTCAGGGTTCTGCTAGGCTTTTAACACAGTCTGCCATGGTTTGTTTTTTTAACATGTGTTACCGTACCTCTCTGGGCTTAACAATGCTTACCAATTCTTCCACTGTGCTTTATTACACTTCCAAATGCTTTTCCTGTTGAAAACCTTTAGAAAACCCCACCTGCCTCTTCCTTTCCCTATCTGTGGTCTTTGCTGGATGATCCTCATTTTTTCACTACTAGTTTATCGATAACAAGATTGAAAACTGAAAACTGTCCTTAAACGTGTTCGGACAAATTATAAAAACATTTGAATGCTAAGTACCTTACTCTTTCTAACAGGAAATGAAACAAAAACTGGGAATGTTTCAAACTATAAATAATCTGAATGGAAATATTGTTTTAACTGCTCCTGTGTAAGCCTGTTAGTTTTGACTAGTTTTTGGAGCATAATAGTTTGATTTTTCGGAAGAGATATGCTGAAGACATTGAAAAGCCAGGCGTGGTGATGCAGCCTCCCTTCCCTTGTGGGTTACCTTGACCGGTCCGTTATTAAGAGGGGTGGTTTGTAGGTCCCGCTTATTGCAAAGAGTCCCTTTGATTCAACCCTTCTCAGTCAGGTTCCTCCAAATGTACTGCTATTGTTTTGAAGAAGAAAAAATTCTGTTTTCTTGTCAAACCCATTTGTTTATAATGGTCTTATAAAGGAGTGATTTTCAGTTCTTTTAGTTCTTGCTACATCCATTTTGAATGTTAAAGTAATCCTGTCTGACTCTGCGTTTGCAATGCAGGTTCAATATGAAAAGTGATTTCATGCCGCATTCATGATGGGATTGGATTTGAAGAATATTGATTGCTAGAAGCTTTTAACCCATGACAAAGCTTTCACGGACTGTCAGCCATGGTCTATCTTTTACTGGCTGTGTAACTGCCTTGTATGTACTTGTGATCTGACCGGACACCAATCCTGAACGCATGCACAGCATTCTCCTCTTCATGCCAGGTCATGCTAAGGGTCCAGTTTGAATCTTTTAAAGCAGATGGGTTTCACTGCCAGTGTGAGCGTCACAGAGAATGATCTAATAAGACCTGTCCTATTTTTTTATTTCCTATGAAGCCTTTTCACAGCCCGAGTTGTGCTTTGCCCTTGAGATGAGAAGGGAAGGAGAGAGGAGGTGCAGAGTGGAATCCCCTGGGCAGGTTTGAGCACACGCTGCAGAGCGGTGCGGGCATGCTGGAGGAGAAACAGACTGGGGAGGTAGTGATTCGAGCAGGATTCATTAAATTCACACGCTGTCTGCCTATGCATGGTTTGAGAGAGCCAGGAAAAGAACATTCACTTCCCCAATTCAGCTAGGGGTCAGCCTGATTGTTTTTAGGGTTATGCACGCAATCCAGGTTCCCCTTTGTAGGCCCACGAATGGTGCTAATGAGCTGTTAGGATATATTCACAGTACTGAGAAAGGGTCAAGGAGATGCCTCTTCAGTTTAGTTCCAAAGGCTACTGGGAAACCATCTCTCTTCCAATCGCTGTGTCTTCTTCCAATCGCTGTGTCTCCTCATAGTCTCACACTTTTGTCATAAGTTACAAGTAAAAAGGGTTTATTTCTCTAAATGCGAATAATAACAGTAAAAACAAACTGTCTGGAAAGATAACACAAGCTCACAGTCTCGATTTTGCAAAGCCTTTGACAGGAAGATAAGGATGAATTGATACCAATATGAAATAGTAAAAACCGCATACACACATTACAAATGCCTATTTACAAACATCAAATAAACTCAATAATAATGATAAATCAGATATGTTCTGAGCGTGCTGTGATTCTGTATTCAGTGTACAGTCCTACATCGTTTTGAATTCTGTTCTGAAATCACAACTATGATTTAATTTATTAATAAAACGATTCCCCTTTTTCCATTGTTAGAAATGTGATGACTCCGCGGTTGTAATGCTGCAGCTGCAGCGGCACAGCTGTTAGCTATCGGGAGCGAGAGCCGTGAATTTGGGAGGGGCGTGTGTAGCTTAGCCCTGCCTCGTCTCTCCATGTGGAATAGGGGCTGGGGCGTTTTGAGCCAGACGCTAACAAATTGAATGGATCCAGCCCGGGCCGCTGACAAATTGTGCTTTCAGATAACCAGCGCAAGGATTACTATTTTTATATTATGCGTTTAAATAATCAAGCCACGAAAGCATGAGCGGCCGCGTTAGCAATGGGGAAACGCTGCCGCTGCCACAGGCGCAGCGAGTCGGGAGAACAATGCTATTTCATTCAAGGTAAGAGGTGATCTGTGGCCCAGATCTGCCGCCGAGGAGCGCGCTTTCATTGCAGTACAGTACGATCGTGCTGTGCGTGTCTGTGTGTGTGTGTGTGTGTGTGTGTGTGTGTGTGTGTGTGTGTGTGTGTGTGTGTGTGTGTGTGTGTGTGTGTGTGTGTGTGTGCGCGTTGAGACTGATCTGTGTGCATTACGACTGGTGTCGCTCCGAAAAGCCAATGCGACGTCAATATCAAGAACACACAAAAAAAGGACAAAGCATGATTGTGGATATTGTATAGTAACAGCCAGCGACTCCTCGCACTGTATTCAAATCACCTGAGTTGATATACTGTACCACCGCAGCGATTGTTATGACGTGATTCTATTCCAGCAACGTGAAAACAAGGTGTGAAGCCTTTTATGAAAACAATATCACAGAAATGGCATGGATCGTTACTGGGAAGGGAATGAGAGCGGACAGTATGTGTTCTGTTATTGCACAGCACTGTAAAAATGTAATATGAATGTAGCCTGTGTGTATTGTATGAATTTTTGTATTTTCAGTAAGGGACACTCATTTAAATGGCAAAAGGTAATTACTATTTCAGTAATGTAATGTTCACATGCATATATATTTTTGTACTATTGTTTGTTTTTGTGTGTGTGTGTGTGTGTGTGTGTGTTTGTTTTTACAGTACTGCACAACACTAGTATTTCGTTGGCGTGCTTGCTAAGTAATTGTTTTATAAATTTAGAAGCAAGAATTCAAACAGGTAGCTCGGATTTCTTACTGAGGGGCGGGTGTGCACACTGAAATACATTCAAATAAATACAACACGTGGGCTGTGTTGTCACCAGTGGTCTTGAATTGTTAAGCGGTAGAGCGGTTTGTTAACCTGAAGGTGCGTTCTGCTCGGTTGTAGTCTCTTTTTGGAAACGCATATTTTATTGGAGTAGGAAACGTGGATGCAGAGCGGAAGAGAACAGTAATTCGGTGTATGTTGTTCTGTAGGCAGGGCTCGGATCTCTGGAGTGTGTGTTAGCTGTATGAAATACAATACATTTATAACACGACTGATGTTAGAGCGGACTTGAGAACAGTTAAGAGTCCTATTCCAAGCGTAACAAAGCAGGGTTTAGTGGTTTAAGAGTGCAATATCCTGTGTGGTGGTGTTTAAGTTCACCTCCAGTATAACCACGAGGTATTGAAACTAATTGTCATGAAGAGGCTGCGTATTATTGTGGTGTCTAAAATCTCAACATATGCTTGAAAAAAAAGGTTTGTTTATTAGTGGGTGTCTGTTAGACATCTTTTTAAACGTTGATTCAGTCTGACCCTGCGTTCTGTTTGGTGTGTTTCGGATTGGTGACCTGGGATTGACACTTTTTATATAAACCCATTAGTGTGCACAGGGGAGCTGTCGCACCGTTGGCCACATTGAAAACACGTGTGGGAGGTTGTGTGCTCTACTGGTCAGAGTGGTGCACTGAGGGGCAGAGTGACCTTTTGAAGAGTTCAGGTTGGATCTTCATCCCCTGACTGTGTGCACACCTAAAGCCAGGCAGACCACACTTTTGTGGTAAAGTTCAAGCTGATGCAATATCTGCTATTCTGCATTCGAACCCGTGCCCTTCAATGGGAAGCTGCAATTCATAATGTTATTGAGGACACTTGACAGGTAGCCCCCCCCCCCCCCCCCCCCCCCCACAGACGTCCTCGGGACATGCCATTGGTCAGTTTGTGCTTTTCGGTTTCCACTATAAGGGCTGTGCATGCGTGTGTGGGCGTTCTTCTGGAAACAATGCTTCTCGGCTGGGTGGACACAGTAATTAAAGCTGCATGCTCTAAAACTCCTTAGTGTTTGCTTGTTACATTCTTCAGGACACTCTACTTAATTGGGTAAGTGGGAGGGGGCTTTGCTGACGGTCCTGTTTTGTTTACATTCTCCTCAATGTCTCTGGCTGTAGGGGCACACGCTCCCCCCACACACCCCCACCCCCACCCCCACCCCAATGGCTGTATGAGGGTTCCAGACCACCAGAAGATACAAAAATAGATAAACAATATACCCACAGTGCAGCTGCTACTGAAATATCTATAAAATACCTCAAATCATTTCTTCATGTTTGCAGGGTTCTAGAAACCCATCCAGTGGCGTTATTGGCTTCAAGCTGAATGCACGTGCTCTCCAGTCTTCAACCAGTGGAGGAATGGCAGCTCCTTGATTTCATCACCTTGATTTTTAGGAGTGCGTTCTTCAGGGTAATAAACTGCGACCAGTCTGTGCTACTTGGGTTGGCATCCAGCTGTTTCAAGCAGCTGTAATGAGAGGCCAGGCTAGTGACAACTGCTTTCACTTGAAACCGGGTGAGCAGCACTGTGTGCTATTTGAAACCGGGTGAGCAGCACTGTGTGCTATTTGAAACCGGGTGAGCAGCACTGTGTGCTATTTGAAACCGGGTGAGCAGCACTGTGTGCTATTTGAAACCGGGTGAGCAGCACTGTGTGCTATTTGAAACCGGGTGAGCAGCACTGTGTGCTATTTGAAACCGGGTGAGCAGCACTGTGTGCTATTTGAAACCGGGTGAGCAGCACTGTGTGCTATTTGAAACCGGGTGAGCAGCACTGTGTGCTATTTGAAACCGGGTGAGCAGCACTGTGTGCTATTTGAAACTTCTCCTTTTCAAATCCAAACATTTCTCATCGTCACAAATTCAAAATCCATATCAACCGTCAGTCGAGGCTGGCACCGGGCCATTGCAAACAGGAACAAAACTTCTGCTTGGTGGTTAGGGCTTCACCTTCTCAAATGTCATTGCATGGGTTCAATGAACGCTCTGGATAAACAGACCTGTTTTGAGAGGAAGTGTACTGCACAGTTAACTCGCCCAGGGCTTGTGCTTCTCCCTGGAGGGCGTTTATCCCTTTTTATTAACTCTCTCCGACTCAATAAGAAGATCGTTTTTGCTGATTGCCTGAGCCTGACCTCTTCTGAGTTCCTTTTACAGTACTTCCTAATTCTTAAGAGTGCGTTCCTGTATTAAAGTTATTGCCAGTCATTGTTACCTGCAGGTGTAAGAGATTAAAACATGAAAGGCTCTTTTAAACAGTCCGTTAGCATTAACAGAAGCAAGTGAGGCATAATCAAAAACAGTAATTAATAGAAGGTCATTTTGAATAATGAGAAGGTGACTGTGCACACCTGGACTGTCAACGGGGGAACCTGCGATGATCAGATTACACAAACCGGTGGTGCAGGTCGCTTGGTGGAAATATCTCTCCCATTGCATCATCTGTTAGCACTAGCACTACAGTTTCCCGTCTTGCACATTTTTTTCCATGTCTTGACTTTCCAAGTGAAAGGAAGACTTGGATAGATCCATTCTAAAATGCCTTCACGCAATAGTTCTTCAATAGCTCCACCACATCTTTTAAGAGACCTGCACTGGCATCTCCCTGTACTCATCTTAATTTTTCTCGGTTCTGTGCACAAGCCATTGTTGCTAGGTTACCAGGCAGCATTCTCAGAAACGTCTCTCCGATCAGCGGGAGGCGGGAATGACTTCCCAATCCAGCAGGAAGCTCTTTTCTCCCGCCGCTCCGAGCCGTCGAACCTGTCCTGTTTGGCTCCGATGTGAAAGTGATGGGTTTGATCGTTGATTTTCTATGCAGCTCATGATCAAAGTGTTCCCGGGCTCGCCGTGGCATTGGGTTTGAGTTTTGAAAGCTTCTCTCCTCAAGCTCTCGTGACTCCGAGGGAATTAGAGAAGTGATTACAGACCTGTTTCAAACGGCTCTCTAATCTGCTGTAATTAACCATGCGGGGGATCGTCTTGCTGTTTAGTCAAGCCCTCCATTTCTCTTCCCAATTATTATTTTCTTATTAGAATTGCTCCCTATTTAAACACCTTTCTGATTATCCTGAAGCCTCTGTTTGCTTGTCATTAAGCACCTCTCAAAGCTCTGTATTGTGTGTGTGTGTGTGTGTGTGTGTGTGTGTGTGTGTGTGTGTGTGTGTGTGTGTGTGTCCGCCCACAGCTTCCGGATTGGGCTGGGAATCTCTCCATCGTCCAATTACAGAGTTAACTTCTGCATGACTGGCCAGTCTCACACAGGGGCAATCTGTGCTCTGGAGCTTCGTTCTGGAAGCTGTCTAGCACCCCATATTGCATCCCATCTGTGCTGTGAGTGCAGTGCTCTCTTACAGCCTTACATTTCAGAAGTGCAGGACGACTCTCACAAGGTTCACAGATTCATTCATCCTTCTCGTGTTGGAAACCAAATCAAATTGTATGACTTGGTTTATTTTAGAAGTTGCTCTGGTCCATTTAAGCTTTCATGAAGTACGACCCCTTGCGAGTGGGTGGCAATGGAGTTCGAGGGTTTGTGAGTTCAAACGTCAGAGAAACGCCACTCTGAACTTGTTAGTGGTAGAATGTTTACGTTGGTATGCGTTTGAGGTGCAGTCCCCAATTCAAAACCCAGCCGTTTCTCATTTTAAGACACTCACATTCAAATGCTTTTGAATACAAGTGTTCTTGAACGTCTGTTGCAAACGTGCAAGTGAGACACCTGGTACTCATGTGCTGATCCATCGATGGGTAATTGGAGCAGCTCATTAAATCCTGTAGAACGAGGACCAGAAGTTGGTGCACATATGGGAGCTTGGTGCTGAATGCTTTCAGCTGTTGCTGGAGGTTTGCAGTCGCTACTGTTCTGTCACAGTGTGGGAGTTTTCAAAGGCAGGAGAAGGCTGTTCAAGCTCTTGAGGTGAAGTTAGTCTCTCAGCATGTTTTACGAGGCTTTCCAGTGAGCTGGTAGCGGATAATAAATGTGCAGCCGGGGCGGTTCTCTCTGTCCCGCTGGGAGTGTGTCCCATCGCAATGTCATTGTAGCCAGTCTGGGGGTCTCTCTCGGGGGGGGGGGGGGGGGGTTGTCTCATATGTTAGCAGAATGTGACAGCACCCCCTCTCTCGCAGACAGACAGCGATATCAAGCAGTCTCACACGCAGGCTTGTGCGCGTTCACCCACACACGCCACTGAAAGGCACTTGCTGAAATGTTTGTCTACCAGACAAAGGCGTTCATTTGGTTTGGCTTTCGTGTTTAAGTGGTTGATGAAAAGTCTGGCAGTTTCAGATAATCGTTTCTTCAGACCAGTGAAAGAAACAATGATTGAACAATGTAACCCTCCCCTCCTCCCTGTCACCCACGCTGATCGCAGTGATACCTTATTGAAAGAGTGAGATGGCAGCACAGTTTAAAGTCTAATGCTAAATACTTTCACTAAAGACCAGCATTCACAGGGTTAAGGTTTCTGGTCCCTGCCCTGCTGATAACAGGAACGGAAGGAAACCCTTTAAACTCACAGTTAAATTTAACAGTTTCCATGTCTGCTGGGCAGCTTTAAGCACTGTAAACACTGTCCAGACCACCTAGGCTGTTAAACTCCTCCCCAGCGCAGTCGCTGAACTATATCTGGAAACCCAATGCTGTGTTTATATACACTGCTCCAAACAACCCTGGGGTATTGTGTATGCTGGGAATCCCCAAGTCCTGTTTTGAAAAGGCAACCGCCACCCCCTGCGACAGATTAGCAATGTCTCTACAGGTGTGTCAGGCTTTGTGCTTCTCGTTGTTGTTGCTATATTTTGTCCAGGGAGTGGAGAGATGCCTCTGAAGCTGTAGCTCTTTGTCCTCATGTTGCGCTTGGTTCTGCTCCCTTCGTTTCATGCCCACGCTTTGTCTGTCTTTCTGTTGCCAGTCTGCCCCGTCTGTTCTCCGTTCTCCGGTCCATCTGTCCTCCTCGGACGCCTTGGTGGTGTTGATTTGACTCTTTCATAGCTGTTTTTGGTTTGAAGGTATGGAGTTTGGTTCTAGCATGTTTTCTGAGGGATCCTGAGAGCCCCTGTGTAAGTTCGTAATGTTATGTGACCTCCGGCAGGGTGCTGTTGTGAATCTTGGTTGTCGAAGGAAGCTGGACGTGGTTTTCAGTATTCTAGGGTATCGCGTCACACCTGCTCTGCTGCGTTTCTTCACAACACTCGGGCATTTTATTACCACAAAGAAGAGATTCGACTCTTATTACAGCTGTTACAGTGCTGTTCTCTGCATTGGCTCTGTGTGTGTGTGTGTGTGTGTGTGTGTGTGTGTGTGTGTGTCTGTTTAACAGATGTCTTCTTTACAGACCGGAGAGCCTCTTCCCCAATGTGAAATGTCCCTTTGAGTGAATGTAACTGTCCTTCACTTGTCCCTCCTGTTTTCATTACAGTAGTCCTGAGTTTGTGTTGGAGCTGAAGAGGTCTCAATCGTTGGTGACAGTGTGAAGGGTGGGAGACTCGGGTGGGTGTGTAGCAGCGTGGCTGGAGGGCTGTTTCATTGCGTTTACCCCTTCTGAGGTTTTTCAAAGTGTTAGGAAATGCATTATAAATGATACTAGAGGGTATAGAAATGGATGTTAATTTTCAGGACTAACTCTACAGGGTTCAAATGGAACAAGCGTGAGGCCTGATCCAGTTTATCTTGTTGCAGTATGAAAAAGCTGCAGTGGCACTGCATATGCGCTTTGCTCCTGCGTCTCTCCAAAGCCCTCCCAGCACACAGCAATCTCATCCTTTACAGTCTGGCTCTTGTGCTGTGAGTACAGAGGCCGGTCCCTGCCAACAGTACAGTTGTTGTAAGCGGAGCCTGAAGACTCGAGTCCCCATTTAAAGATTAAGTGTACTCAGCAAGCCACACATTAGCTTTGATTATGTGGATGCCAGAGCAGGGAAGAATATAGCTATTATGTTTTCAAGTTCACGGTTCCAAACCCCCCCTGGTGATGTAGTCATGCGGGCCTGGGCTCGGAACTGCCCTGTTCTCACGGTAACCGCGGGCCCTTGGCATAAAGAAGATGGTTTTCGGCATATCGTGGGATCCAAATAATACGATTATGCCCAAGACATGTATACACAGGGGAACAGATACAAAATGACAAACACCTCTCCTTATAATAGGGGTCCAATCAGAGAGGATCCGCCTCTCCTACACAATGCGGGTCCAATCACAGAGGATCCGCCTCTCCTTACACAATGCGGGTCCAATCACAGAGGATCCGCC